>NW_025999945.1:4286302-4321521 GCF_001458135.2 Marmota marmota marmota | reverse complement strand
TATATATATATATATATATATATATATATATATATAGCTAGGAAAGGATTTCTGCTTTTAACAACTCAACATGATTATATTTAGTCCACCCAGATTATCCAGGATAATCTCTCCTTCTCAAGTTCCTTAACCTTCATCATATCTCTAAGGTCCCTTTTGCTATCTAAGAAATGTTCAAAATGACTTTATTTGTGATTTCCAAATATTATAACAACCCAAATGCTCTTTGATGGGCAAACAGTAAAACGGTGGTATACCCATACCATGTAATATCACTTAGCAATAAAAAAGGCAACAGACCATTTATACAACAGTGATCTCCAGGGCAGTAGGCTAAGTGGGAAAAAAAAATCTTAAAACTATTGTATTCCATTTATGTAACATTGTGTTGTTGGTTAATAAATCTACATTGGTGATAAAATTACATTGAAACACACATAAACACACAAAAAAATGAATGCCCTTAACCTGGTAAAATCTGATGAAGTAAGTAGTACTAAATTGATTTAGATATTGCAGTATAATCATATAAGAAATATAATTAGATATGTATAATTTTGAAAGATATTGGTAGAGCTTGGGTGAAAGCACACGGACCTATTTGTACTAATTTTGCCACTTTTCAAACCTCCAGTTATTTAAAAATAAAAGCTAAAACAGGAATGAAAGAATATTTTGTGAAATTGTTGTCAGGGACAGTGAACAACTTTCCTAACTATCATTTATTAAGAGACCATAAGTGAAATGATATATGAAGGTGGTTACACAAAAATAAAAATGGTTGCATGGTTACAAGAAAGAAAGTTACATAAAGTAAAAAGAAAGTTGACAAATTGGAAAATTATTTGCAATTTATATCTAAAAGCAGTATTTCTAATGTACAAAAGGCATAAAAATAGAAATACAAATTAGAACATCTCTAAAGATTAATGACCTTAAAATATTAGCATAAAATTTATAAGAACATAACAAATTTCATGGAGAAATATGAATCATAATACATATGACTCATAATCCTTTGAAAATATGCTCACATCTATTCACAAAAAAAGATGAAAGGTAAAATTGTAATGAGATACTATGTCTTACCTATTAAATTGGCAACAAAGGAAATGTTTGATAACATTCTCTACTGTCCAAGTTGTAGGGGAAAAGTCAGGCATTCTCAGGTATCCCTGATGGGAATTCAAATTAAAGCACTCCTGTGTAGGCATGGATGAGAATTTTCAGGAGAATTACATATCCACTTACCTTTTGACCCAGCAATTCCTTTCTAGTCACTGATGCAAAATATAAGCAGTCAAAAATTGTGAAAAATCATATACTTTAGGCATCCTTTGCAGGAATATTTTAAGTATCAATAGACTAGAAACAACTCAGCTGGCCATCAGTAGAAGACTGTAAATAAACTATAGCACTCTATAGTGGAGTATTAGAAAGTCTTGAAAAGTGTTGAGGAGTATCTCTTTATCTTAACTTGGAATTTTATGGAATATTTTGTTACTTAAAAATAAAGAGGATAATATCGTTTGTTACCATTGTCTAAGAAAATTGGAATACCAAATTGTGGATATATGTCTGTATTAAACTATAGTTGGGGGTGGAAATAGGAATATTATAGGAGGAATGAAGTTAGAAACTAGACCTCTTTAAATATACTTTGTTTCATACATTTGACTTTGGAATAAGATCCTTGAAAACTTGAAAAGGTAGATGGAAAAAGTAAGTCTAAGTCTATTTCTATTTGGTGACATGTTCAGAATGGAACTATTAAAACTGATTCTGAAAACACAATCGAATGATTTTATATCCACAGTGATATATTCCCTCAGGGGGAGAAACTGTAGCAAAAAAATTCTCAACCTGCTTATAGTAAATATATTGCTGATGATAGTGCTGCTAGTTATTTATGTTTGAAACCACTGGGTATGTGTATTTGGGGATTCACCAAATGAGTAATTATATGATATTCTATCATCCCTCAGTGTATCCTAGAGTAGTGGAATTCAAAACATAGAGATACATAAGAGGTGACAGATGATAGATACATGATAGCTGCGTACATACGGACAGATATATGTATATGTCCTACTTTTGTGTTCTGAAAATGCCTTGAAAATATAACATGATAAACCAGTAGGAAAGAGTCCCCATAGCTCACAAATTGTAGTCTTGAAATGTCATTTTTAACGAAAAGGCACCAAAGCTCTTTTCAGAGTGACTGTTTTGAATTCTCAGGAAATAAATAAGGTGATTTTGGAATATTTTGTTATAATAGATAGCATATTCTATCAAATAGTAGGGTCGTGTCTAAACAAATCTGAAGTCAATTCAAGTAAGTTTTTATAGGTCAAATTGGTGCAATTTAAGCAACACCATAACTGATTTCTGCAATGAATTTTAACAGAAGAATGTATAAAACTACAGTGCAAAATGGCACATAAGGGGAAAAAAACACCTTGGTCATCACTGGAACTTGGAAAGGGGAAAGTCAGCATTTTATTACATTTTTCCATACAACTAGGTCACCAAAAATTAGATGAGGCAACATTTCTCTTCTAATGAATAAATGCAGAAGAAACGACCCATCATTCTGCTACATGCATCTAAGTGCTGATCATTACCTACTTCTACCATTACAAAAAGTGGCATGCAAGCAGTCTATCTATCCTTATGAAATATGTAAATTTATGTATGAATGGGTCTTCTTCACCCATCCAAATCAATCCTGAAAACTATCAAGCCTCCAGGTTCAATTTAGTAGAGATTTGGAACACAGAATAATATAGTAAACAGCATATTGTATGTTGAACAACACCACTGGCTTGTGACCAGCAGAATTCCACTTGTGGGAAGCTTCACAGGACAAATGACCCAGTTTCGTCAGCAAATTCCTTGCGAGGAAGGTTGGGGAAGGATGGAGAGAAACCTAAAGTCCACACGGAGATTTGGGACACATATTAACTAAGTGTAATATGTGGAACTTATTTGAGTACTGGTTCAAATAAACCATTAAAATCGAATTTATGAAACACCTAGAAGTTTGACTACTGCTTTTTTTTTTTAACTTGTGGTGTTGGTTACTCAATTCTGTACATTTTAAAGCTTATAGGACTGTACACAAAATACAGTGAATCCCATGTGCACAAATTTTTTAAAGTTCTAAACAAATTGTAGTGAAACAACTGCATAATTATGTAAGAAAGTAGATCATACACCAATTAAATTTATCCTATGAATGTAAGTTTTTCAAGAACATCAGAAAAACTAATTTAATGTCTGCATCAAATAGAGGGAAATACTCATGATCTCCTCAATCTTTCTTGATGGAACTGAGCATTCATTCCTCTTACTAATAACTCTTACTAAAATGTAAGCAGGAGATGACGTCCTTAATCTGAAAGGGAAGCTATAGAGCCAACATCACAGCTTTCCTCTGAGCTACGGAGTGAGTCAAGGCTGCCCACCATCATGTGATTCAGAGGAAACCACAGCCAGTGTCTAAAAGCAGGCATCATGGAAATCACGGGGGTTCATGATACTTAATAAGGTCAAATGTGCTTTTATGAAACTTGCTTCAACTCTATGTAGACCCACTAGAGCTGATGTAAGACCGCTTTCTTGCTCTGGTATAGCTATATGATAAAGCTATAGGAAACACCACACAGAGAAATAGTTCAGACATGACCATAAATTAATAAGGCTGCCCTGAGCCCTGTCTCTGTCTGCCCCCTCCTTCCCTGCTCCATACCCATTTCATCTTTCTTTCTAGCATTATTTAACCACTCGCACCTCTCTGTCCCTCTGTCTACCCCTCCACTACAATACTTAGAGAAGTATGTTCCAATTATTTGCCTAGAAATTCATCACTGGACAAGGGACTTGTTGAGGACAGAATTGTGCCTGTTTTAAAATCAGGATGATTGATATGTGAGAAAAGCAGGAAATAGAGAAAGAAACTGAGCCTATTGTAGTAGAAATACATTTTTAGTAATATATCTTTGCTCAGGCTTGAGCACAGCATGTGGAGTTGGAGGGAACTTTCAAATGGGAATTCCTCCTAATATTTTCTGTCACTCATTGCCGGGCAAGACAAGCAGCAAATATGCTGAGCTGTACTTTCCCACATGGACTCCTGTCACCCAGACAGAGTGACATTCCCCCCAACAGGGCCATTTTCCATAATGAGAAATGGGCCATAGAACTATATTGGCAAATAAGGGACATTGAACTGCCAAATTATCCTCAGCTCTGGGGAAGCAGAAGAAACTTGGCTTCTGTTACCATTGCTTCTCATTACTCTGTTCACTTTATTAGCTTTGTGATGCTATATAAATCTTGGTGTGGAAAATCTACACAGAACCGAGCTTGAACTCTATCATTGTCCCTACCATATTAGTCAGGTTTTCATTACTATAATAAATTACCCCAGGCAGTCTACATTAAAAAGAAAAGAGGTTTATGTTAGCTCATGGTTTTGAAGGCTCAACGTTCAGACATCATTTTTCAGGCTTTGGGTAAGGGCTTCATTGGCTATAACATAGCATGGCAGGAGTGTGTATGTTTTTTTTTCTTTGTCATCTCCCTTCGTCTTCTTATAAAGTTACCACTATTCAGACATGGGCCACAACATTAATCATATAATCGTAATTTCATTATTTCCCAGTGGCCTCAGCTCAGAACACCATATTCAGATTCTAAGTTTTCATCCTCTTTTTTTTAAGTTGTAGATAGACACAATATCTTTATTTATTTATTTTTATGCGGTGCTGAGGATTGAACCCAGTGCCTTATGAGTGCTAGGCAAGTGCTTTACCACTGAGCTATAGCCCCAGCCCCTAAGTTTCCGTCCTCTTAAAATCATTACCATAAATCTTTGGGGATTAAACTCCTGCGTGAGTTTGGGGAACAGCCTCAACCTATACAAACCATTTGCTGAAGTCCCAGAGTAGTATACTTACTGATGACTTAGAAAAGGAAACTCTTTGGAAGGGATTGTAGAAATGACTCCATTCCCCCACTAGTTCTGAAATATATATTTTTAAGGAAAAGGGTGAGCCCAGAACTGTGCATGTGAGGATACAATGATTAACAAAATTTATTTCTTAATCCTCAAGAAGCATAGCATTTGGGGGTTCAAAGAACCAGTGAAGAGAAACATGTAATAGTTTGAGTATGAAAATGGAGACCTGTACTATGTTTTCCAAAATCTAATGTCCATACAAATCATCTTGGATACTTGACAAGTTACAGAATATTGATCAAATTCAGTCGACCTGGAATGAGTCCTTAGATGCTGCATTCGTAACTAACTCTTGAAAGTATGCTAATGCTACAGGTCCAGGCACCGTCTTTTGAATAACCAGGATCTGGAAATGTTAAAGAAGAGGCTCTTTATCCCCTCTAGTGTTATGTGAATAAAACAGTTTCCCCAAAGAATCCAAGGTGATAGCATGTAACTGTCCCCATGTAAACACAGTGATTACACATTGAAGGTGGGGACCTGAGCATGTCGGCAATCTGTTTTGTGTAGGTAGCTGCAATGTTGCCCTGTAGCTGAAGCAAAACTAGGATGAGCAAGTGTCAGATGATGACCATGGACTAGATGTGAAAGAACACAGGAAGAAGCAGATACTGTATCTGGTAAACCTGAGGAACCACGGGAAAATGACAGTATACGGCAATATCTGTGCTTTGTTTATTCTGTAGAAAATGAGTTATCACTTTCTTGCTGCACCAGTGAAGTAATTTGTGAATAGGATAAAGAAAATGATATCAACCCACTGGTTTTATATGAAATCACTGTGTGCACAGTGTTTTACACTTTTCAAACATTTTAGCCCAAATCGATGCAGAAATAAATGAATTCAAGATGAAGAGTTAAAGCCTAGGATTTGGGGAAAATTGTGAAGCTGTTTTTATTTTTATCAATTAAAGTGAAATTCACATCATGAAAATCTCAGCATTGGAAAGTGAGCAATCCAGTGGCATTTAGCACATTCAAAATTTTGTTCAATGACTACCTCTATTTACTTCCAAGACATTTTCTTCATCTCCAAAAGAAAGCTCATGGAAATCTGATAGCATTCATTCTCCCCTCCCCTCTTCTCCTAGCTCCTGGAAACCACTGATCTTGTTCTTTGTCTATGAATTTACCTATCAATTTACTTAATATTGTTATGAATTGAATTGTTTCATTCCCCCAAATCTCATATGTTGAAAACCCAAGCTCCAATGTGATAGTATGAGATGGGACTTTTCAGAGATATATGTTAAAAGGTGGAGTCTTTGGGAAGTCATGGGGGCAGACCCCTTATGAATGGGAGTAGGTCCCCTAAAAGAGTGTGTTCTGTTTGCTCTCTGCCATATGAGGATACCAAAGAGCACATTAGGAAATAGGCTTTCACCAGCCATAGGATCTGATGGCATCTGTATCACAGACTTCCCAGTCTCAAGAACTGTCAGAATTAAGTAATTTTTGTTTAAGCCACCAGCCTGGGGTAATCCATTATAGTGACCCAAGCTAATTAAGAGCCCTATAAATGGAATAATAAAATTTGTGATATCTTGTGACTGGCTTCTTTCACTTGGAATAATCCAAGGATCATCTATGTTTTACCACAAATGAGAACTGTACTCATCAGAGGACAATATTACATTATAGGTATATACCCCCAATTTTTTATCGGTTTATCAATTGATGTGCATTTGGGTTGTTTTTGCTATTGTGACTAGTCTACTATGAGTACTTATGCACAGATTTTGTTTAAATATCCATTCCAATTATTTGGAGTAGATACCTAGGACTAGAGTTGCTTGCTTATATTGTAAGTCTACATATAACATTTTTAGGAGCCATCAAATGTCCTAATAGCAATCTATGAGAATTCAAATTTTTCCATATTTTTGCTGACATTTCTAATTTTCCATTTGTTTAAAAGTATGGTGGTCATCCTAGTGGGTGTAAGTGGTATGTATATTTATGATTTTGATTTTAATTAATGACCAATACTGTTACACATTTTTTTATTGTCTTTGCAGGGTGCTTATAGGTCTTCCTTGAAGAAATGATTCTCTATTCCTTCCTTCCTTCCTTCCTTCCTTCCTTCCTTCCTTCCTTCCTTCCTTGTACCAGGGATTGAGCCTAGGGACTCTCAACCACTGAGCAATATCCTCAGCCCTTTTTATTTTGAGACAGGATCTCGCTAAGTTGCTGAGGGCCTCACTAAATTGCTTAAGACCTTGCTAAATTGCTGAGGCTGGCCTTGAACTTACAATCCTCCTGCCTCAGCCTTTTGTGCCTCGATTATTTTTGTTTTTTAAAACACAAAGTGGGCTATTAGGCACTTAGTTGTTGCATTAGAATATTTTTTTTACATATTCTGAATCCTAAAATCTTATCAGATAGATCACTTATGACTATGCTACCTTTTTATTAAGTTTGTCTTTTTCACTTTCTGGATAATGTCTTTGGAAGAAAAGAATCTTAAATTTAATAAAATCTAACATCTACTTTTTCTTTTTGTTGGCTTTAGGTGTTATATCTGTTTCCATTGCCAAATCCAGGGTCATGGAGAATTACGTACCTTTTATTCTAAGAATGTAAAAAGGTTTTATTTCTTATAGTTAGGTCTTTAATTCTTTTCAGATTAATTTTTGTATGAGGCACAATGTACAAGTCCAACTTCCTTCTTTTGCCTGATGTTCACCTGCCCCCAGAGTACCTGTTGAAGAAAGGCCGCATTAGCACTGAGTCTTTGGCAGTGGTTTAGGGGCACAGCAAATATTGCCACATTGTCCTGGCCGATGTTTACTTTTGGTCCAGTGTGGACTTGGGAGAATGCCACTGAAGTAGACCCCATACAGTGAGGTAGTTGCAAGCCGAAGGCTGCTGAGATTTACCTACCTGCTGACAATAAAAGCAGACCCAAGACTGCCCTTAGAGACAGGTGTCTGCCCAAACCTCAAGTGTGGCTTTGAGCACATGTTTTGGTGAACAATGTGTCCACCAAAACCCAGATGTGCAGCTTTCTCCCCATGCTTGAGCACTGTCTGGTACACAGAGAAAGACCTGACCTCTGGAATGGGGACACCCCAACTCAAGGAGGGCCCACCAGTTTCCTGGTCCTCCACACAGCTACAGAAGCCACCTGAATCTTTCTGAAGGAGTATGGGGAAAGGACCAGGTGAATACACTCCAGAACTGAGTGCTGCATAGCTCTTGGAAGAGAGAGGAGCCTGATCTAGATGTAGGAAAAAAATATACATTTCCCACACCAGTGTGGGTCTAGTTGGTTCAGTCACCTTCTCCATGCTCAGAAGCATTTGGAGGATACATCATCATGGCTTGGACAAGCCAAATCCCTAAAGCCTGGCAGACTATAAAACTAGAAATCCCAGAAAAAAAAGTCTCCCTTGTATATACCTGGACAAGGAAGAATACTAGTATTTGTTTGGTATCGATCTCTCTCTTCTTGTATCCTATTTTGTTTTGCTTTGCTTTGATTCATTTTTTTTCATACTTTAACCTAAACTTGGGCACTTTAAAATCTCTTTAATTTGAATTCTTCTCTCTTACCCCTTTTCACCTATCTCCACTTTATTCCATTCCCTCTCTTCTTTCTTTTTTCACTTTTTCTTTTGTCTCTGCTCTTTTTCCTATTGTTTTAGTAAGATTGTACATTCTTAAATAATGACTTTTAGCCTATTCTACATTATTACTCCCCCCACCTCTTTTATTTTGCTTAGTGGAGTTGCAAAGATCATTTTCAATGAGTTTTTAAAATATGTTAATATCTGGTTCGATTTCAATTTGTCAATGATATTGGTGGTTATTTTCTCCTTTCAAAGCAGTGATGGAGATTGAATCATAGACAATTTATTTAGTGAAATCACACCAGAAAGTTTCCATAATCTGGAGAATGAGATGGACATTCCATTACTGGAGGCATTTAGAATCACACATTAGACAGGACCAGAAAATCAACTTTCCACAACATATTATAGTTAAAATTCTAGGAATATAAGGAAAGGAAAGAATATTTAAAAATATTTAAAGAAAGAACCACCAAGTCCCTCATAAAGACAAATCCAGGAGAATGACAGATATCTTAGCAAAACGCTATATTTGAAATACATATTATGTATTTCAGACTCTGAAAGAAAATAACTGTCAACATAGATTTTCATAGTCAGCAAAGCTATTCTTCATAATTGAAAAAAAAACTCAAAATTAAGCATAAACTGAAGTAAACTGCAGAAGATAATTGAAGAACTTCTATGTACAAAAGAAACAGATAAAACAACCAGGAAAGCGTGAGAAAGAAAGAAAAAATCTCATTGGAAGAGAAGGTAAGCAAATGAGAATTAGGAATAAATTAAACATTAGAAAAACAACAAAATGACAGGAATTACTACATAGCTTTAAACAATAGCCCTGATTGTAAGTGGTCTTAATTCTCCAATTAAAGATATAGACTGGTGCACTGAAATAAAAAAACAAGACTTCAACTCTGAATTGCATATAAAAAACATATGAGGAAAACAGTACTCAGACAGTAAGTGAAAAGATGGAAAATGGAACCCCAAAACAAATAGGAGTAGCTCAGTCATATCTGAAAAAATCAGACTTTAAGCAAAAATTATTCAGAAGAGACAAGTTATTACATATTGGTAATTGGAATAATCCAACCAGAAGTTAAAATGATTGTGAATATATATGCACCAATGAGCACTCCGCAACATAAATGGACAAATAGATCCCAATACAGTAATAGTGGGGTGACTCCAAACCCTTACTCTCACTAACTTGTAGGTCATCCAGACAAAATAAAATCAACAAGGAAACAACAGAGTTAAATTACACTACAGAGCAAATGGATTCAATAGACATCTACAGAATATTCTTCCCACAATAGCTGAAAACACACTTTTTTCAGCAGATCATGGAACTTTCTCCAACATAGTTCACATTGTAGGCACTAAAACAAGTCTCAATAATACAAAAACAGAAAAGGGAATTTTCTTATTTGGATCACAAGGGAATGAAATTAGAAATCAAATAGAAACTATACAAACAAAATCAGATTGAACAATACATTTTTGAATGATTAGGTCATCAAAGGAATTGGTTGGAATTTTAAAAATTCCTAGGATCAAATGACAATATACAAAATCTATGGAATACAGTAAATCATTTCTAAGAGGGAAGTTTGTACTAGGAGTGCGTGCATTAAAAATTCAGAGGAATCTCAGATAAATAACCTAATAATGCAATTCTGTAACTTAAAAAAAAAGGACAAAAATCATATCTAAAACTGGTGGAAGCAAAGAAATAAAGTTCAGAGCTTAAATTAATGAGAGACTAAAAGGATATTACACAGGATAAATGAAACAAAGAGCTGGTTCTTTGAAAAATGAAACAAGATTGAAAAACTCTTAGCCAAACTATCCAGAGAGAGAAAACTCAAATTAGTAAAATTAGAGGGAAAAAATGGATATTACAATAGATATCACTGAAATCTAGAAGGACATTAGGGACCGTTTTAAAACATAAATTTGAAAATCTAGAAGAAATGAATATATTTTTAGACACATTTGACTTGAAAGGTTAATAAAATAGGTACTTGTCACTCCGTTTTTCTGTATGCTTAACAAAACACTGTTGAAATCTTAAGAACTGTTTGCTAATCTTGTTCCCAGAATGGGCTGTCCCCAACTGCGAACTAACTGCAGAATGTAACTTCCCTCCCTGCCCTCTCCAAGGAAAGTATATAAGCTCTGCTTAAGCTGTTCTCAGGGCTCTTTGCTCTATTCAAGTGAGCTCTGAGCCCCAGCATGCTGGATCCCCAATAAACCCTTTGCTGTTGCATGAGACAGTCTCTTGGTGGTCTCTTCCTCCGATGCTCGCCCAACCTTTACATCTGGAGGCCCCAGCGAGATCTGGCAGCAGCGGATGAAAGACCCCCAACGGGCCCCTCTCGGGGTAAGTAAGGCGCCTCTTTCTGGTTTCTGCTTTCTGGTTTCTGGTTCCAGGTTTGTTTCAGGTTTCTGGTTCCAGGTTTCAGGTTTCTGGTTTCTGGTTCCAGGTTTTAGGTTTCTGGTTCCAGGTTTCAGGTTTCTGGTTTCAGGTTTCAGGTTTCAGGTTAGGGCTGGCAAAGCGGCTGTCGGTGAAGAGCGTGAGCTCTCTCCAACGGTGGCTGACAGACGTGTCACAGAGCCACAGGCCACGTCCCTGGGGGACGCCCCAGAGGACTCGGGAAATCGAGGAACAATAGTCTCCTCGACTCAGTGATATTTTGTTTCTGATTCGGTATTGCCAGCCCATCAGGTTTTGCCGGCTACTCAGTCCTGGTCTCAGTGTTGGATGTCCATTGCCTATCTTTATTGTCTTGTCTTATCTGTGTCGTGTGACGTTGCTTTCACTGTTTGTGTATCTTTCATTATGGGACAGAGCACTTCAATGTCTCTGTCCCTGACCCTTGATCACTGGACCGAAGTCCGCTTCAGGGCTCAGAATCTTTCTTTTTCAGTAAAATGCCGGACCTGGCAGACTTTCTGTGCCTCAGAATGGCCCACCTTTGGAGTTGGATGGCCCCCAGGAGGATCTTTCTACTCCCCACTAATTCGAAAAGTCAGAGATATTGTCTTTCAGCCGGGGCCACATAGCCATCCAGATCAACAGCCATATATCTTAACTTGGCAGGACCTCTGCGAATCTCCTCCTCCATGGGTGAAGCCTTTCCTTGTCCCTTCCCCTGCTCCTACTCCTTCCCCCACGATTCTATCTCTCAAGCCTTCTGCTCCTCCTCCTCCTCAACCCTCTGTTCTCCCTGAGTCTCAAGATTTGACTCTACTGGACTCTCCTCCCCCTCCTTATCTCCTGCCCTCGTCCCCTAACCCCCAACACCCTCTAAGTGATTCCCCTGCTGCTGACTCAGCCTCTCCACCATTGGAGGAGGCTGAGCCGGCCCAGCACCCTCCAGATGACTTCCCCGCGGCACACACAGCCCCTCCTCCCCTGGAGGAAGCTGGCCCGGCTAAAGGAACTCACCGGCAGTGAATGATTAAAAACCCTGAAGCCCCCGTGATACTCCCCCTCCGTCCTTAAGGGCCAATGATTGACGATGGCCATGGAGGAGAAATGCAAGCCTACCAGTATTGGCCTTTCTCCTCTTCAGACCTATATAACTGGAAAAATAACAATCCCCCTTTTTCTGAGGACCCCACCCGGCTCACANAAAAAAAAAAAAAAAAAAAAAAAAAAAGGACACTAAGCCAAAGAGTGCCCTAAAAAAAGAGACAGCCACGCCAGCCAGCCATTCTGACTCTGGAGGATAACTAAAAAAGTCGGGGCTTGGGTCCCTTCCCTGAGCTCAAAGTAACTTTTGAAGTGGAGGGGACCCCAGTAAACTTTGAGGTGGATACAGGGGCAGTATACTCAGCCCTTAAGGCCCCATTGGGCCCTCTATCAAATAAAAGGTCTCTAATTCAAGGGGCTAACAGCAGTAAATATTGGGCTTGGACAACTAAGAGGACCATGGACCTGGGGAAAGGAAAAGTCCATCACTCCTTCCTAGTGATCCCAGAATGCCCAGCCCCATTGATGGGCAGAGATCTACTCACCAAGCTCCGGGCCAAAATAACTTTTAACCCTGAAGGCCCCCAAATGGAATTTCTAAATCCTTCAGTAAAAACTCCTATAGTCATGGCTTTAACTATGTCAGTAGAAGATGAACATCAACTCTTTACACACCCCAAGACTGATCAAACAGGCAAGCTACCACAGAAATGGATAACAGATTACCCAGATGCCTGGGCAGAAACTGCTGGGTTAAGCCTAGCCATGAAACAACCTCCAATAACAGTGGAGTTAAAAACCTCAGCCTCCCCAATTAATGTCAAACACTATCCTCTGAGCAAAGAAGCTAAAGATGGGATAAGGCCCCATATTCAGAAATATCTGGCCTTAGGGGTCCTAAGGCCCTGTCAATCGGCCTGGAACACTCCCCTGCTACCAGTAAAAAAGCCAGGAACCGGGGACTATCGCCCCATTCAAGACCTAAGAGAGATCAACAACAGAGTGCAGGACATTCACCCCACGGTACCTAATCCATACAATCTGCTTGGCACTCTAAACCCTGAACGAAAATGGTATACTGTTCTGGACTTAAAAGATGCTTTCTTTTGCTTGCCTCTGCATAAAGATAGTCAGTTGCTGTTTGCTTTCGAGTGGGTAGACCCAGAAACCAGAATGTCTGGTCAACTAACTTGGACTAGACTCCCACAGGGGTTCAAAAACTCCCCCACACTCTTTGATGAAGCCCTCCACAGAGATCTCAACAACTTCAGAACTACGCACCCCAAAGTCACCCTGCTTCAATATGTGGATGACCTGTTACTGGCAGCTGACACCAAGGAAAACTGTGAGTCTGGGACCCAAGCACTATTATCCGAGCTTCCTCAACTCGAGTATAGAGCTTCTGCCAAAAAGGCCCAAATTTGCCAGCAAGAAGTAATCTTCCTGGGCTATTCCCTCAGGGGTGATAAACAATGGCTCACTGAGCCCAGAAAACAAACTGTTGTGCAAATACCACCCCCATCTAACAGGAGGCAACTCAGAGAGTTTCTTGGGACTGCTGGCTTTTGCAGGTTATGGATACCTGGGTTTGCGTCCTTAGCTGCTCCTTTGTACCCGCTGTTAAAGGGAGATGCCCAATTCCAATGGACCCCTGAGCACCAGCAAGCTTTTGATAACATCAAAATGGCACGGCTATCTGCTCCGGCCTTAGCACTCCCAGATGTAGAAAAACCCTTTACTCTCTACATTGAGGAAAAGAAAGGAATAGCATGAGGAGTGCTCACTCAGACTCTAGGACCCTGGAAAAGGCCTGTAGCCTACTTGTCTAAAAAGCTGGACCCAGTGGCTGGTGGATGGCCCCATTGCCTAAAAGCTATAGCAGCGGTGGCCCTACTAATCAAGGATGCTGATAAGTTAACGCTGGGGCAGAAGCTAACCATTATAGCCCCCCATGCCATAGAGAGCATCATCTGCCAGCCACCAGACAGATGGCTATCAAACTCTAGAATAACACACTATCAGAGCCTGTTGCTTGACAAGGACAGAATAACACTGGGACCCCCCCGCCCCGCTTAACCCGGCTACACTACTACCTGAACAATCATCAGGACCTGTCACTCATGACTGTCAACATATACTGACAGAAGAAACCAGTATACGATGGGATTTAAAGGATCAGCCACTGCCCCACCCTGAGGTCATATGGTTTACTGATGGCAGTAGCTTCCTCCAGGATGGTAAGCGGCAAGCTGGGGCAGCAATAGTTAGTGGAACTAAAGTCATCTGGTCCTCTAGCCTCCCGGAGGGAACATCAGCTCAAAACGCAGAGCTGATCGCCCTCACGAAGGCATTAGAGCTAGCAGCAGGCAAAAAGGCCACTATATACACAGATAGCCGCTATGCCTTTGCTACCACTCATATACACGGGGCTATCTACCAGCAAAGGGGACTATTAACCTCGGTGGGAAAGGAAATAAAAAACAGAGATGAGATCCTCCGCCTCCTCTCAGCAGTGCAAAGTCCTAGAGAACTAGCTATAGTGCACTGTCCAGGACACCAGAAAGAAAATGATCCCGTAGCGGTTGAGAACAGAAGGGCGGATGAAGAGGCTAAATTGGCAGCCCTAAACAGAGTAACCATGTTAACACTTTCCACACCGGGGGAACATAAGTCAGGAGATTTAACTACGTCGGAGCACCCCGACAACTTAACATCTAAGGACACTGACACTGAACTCCTCGATTTCACTGAGCCCAGCCTGCAATTTCAGAAAGCCCTACACTACGTTAAAAATGTACATCAACTCACTCACCTTGGTTCAAAGAAACTGCAGGCATTCCTGAAGGATCAAGAACAGAGTTTTCCACTGACTCACAGCGAAAGGAAATAGCTGAACGGGTAACAAAAGTCTGTCGGGTCTGTCAATTGGTTAATGCTTACCCTTCCAAGCTTCCTGCAGGAAAGCGCCTACGAGGAACCAGACCAAGACAATTCTGGGAAGTGGACCTTACTGAAATTAAGCCAGCAAGGTATGGACTTAAATATCTCCTAGTCTTCGTAGATACATTTTCAGGATGGATTGAAGCCTTCCCCACAAAAAAAGAAACGGCGCAAATGGTGGTCAAGAAGATCCTAGAAGATATTTTTCCAAGATACGGCCTGCCTAAGGTAATAGGGTCTGATAATGGACCGGCGTTCATGGCCCAGGTAAGTCAGGGGTTAACCAGGACCCTGGGGATTAATTGGAAGTTACATTGTGCTTATAGACCCCAGAGCTCAGGACAGGTAGAAAAAATGAATAGAACCATTAAAGAGACCTTAACGAAATTAAGCTTAGAGACCGGCATAAAAGATTGGACTATGTTCCTGCCTTATGCACTGTTTCATACAAGAAATACTCCCTCTGTTTCTTTGTGTAACCTCACCCCCTATGAAATTCTCTATGGTGCCCCTCCTCCAGTAAGGGACCTAACCCCAACTCTAAGACCTAACGATCCCTTCCACACCCCCTTGCTTGACAGACTTAAAGCTCTTGAAAAAACTCAGTGATACCTGTGGAAACAGCTGGCCACTGCCTACCAACCTGGGGATGAAAGGACTCCACACCGATATCAAGTGGGAGACTTCGTCTACGTAAGACGACATCAGGTGTCATCCCTGGAACCCCGCTGGAAAGGACCATACCAGGTGCTACTTATAACACCTACAGCGGTAAAGGTAGACGGAATCACTTCCTGGATCCATGCCTCTCATCTCAAGCCTGCGCCCTGTCCAGACTCTGGCTGGAAATTGGAAAAGACTGGTAACCCTCTCAAATTGCGTATTCGCCGTGTGGATAAGGCTATGGACTCTCCCCTTGACCACCAGTAGTCCTAACCCTCATCAGCCCGTTCAGCAGCGATGGCTAATCACAAATCCTACTGGACAAGAAGTATGATCTATCTCACATACAGCCCCCTTAGGGACCTGATGGCAATCTCTCCACCCAGACATTTGTCAGCTGGCTATAGGTCTTTCCTATTGGGATATCCCTGATGAAGAGGATCCCACTAAAATTCCATTAAATCCCTTCCGTACCATAGATAATGGAAACAAACATTATGGATGTAGGGACACGCGAGCCAGATGCAGGTTGGCTAACCTAGATTACTATGTTTGCCCGGCGGACTATCAAAGCCACAAACAGTCACGGCTGTGTGGGGAAAAAACCGACTTCTTCTGTAAGTCATAAGGATGTGAACATACAGGGGCTACCTGATGGAACCCAAACCTCCGCCGGTTCTCAGACCATTGCCCCCTTGCTGAAGTAACAGGTACTGAGGTACCCCTCCACCCATTCACTCCTCTCTTCTCCTGTCAGTGCCCACACCGGGTCCCACCAGGTCCTCTTACCAGCTAACCCAAAGCTCAAACCAGCTGAGGAGAGCCCTCAGACCCCTATCCAAGATGTAATGAAAATGGCCTTTAAAGTTGCTTTGTCATCACTGAAAACAGGTTACTAAAAATTTAAAGTCCCTCACAGGCTTTTTGGGATACTCACTCCAGTCTTCCCCTCTGCTCTACCTGTTCTACTACTCAAGTTTTTGTTGCTAGGAAAATCCCAAACCCCTTTCCCATTATTCTTTTACATCTCTCCTTCCTCATTCTCAGATCCACGGAGCTGCTCTCAGCCCCGCCTTTCCCGTCTTCCCCCTCTGTACCAGGCCCACAGAAAAGTCTTAACTGACCTTCTCCAGAAGTCTTCACCATGGCTAACTTTAAGACTTTCAGCAAAAGAGTCCCTATAAAAGAGTTCAGTGTAGATAAACTTCCTCTTTTCATGTTGCCCTGTTCTACTTGGCCACTGGCTGGAAAAATCAGCACTCCTAAGCTAGACACCCCCTTACTAGTTTTTCACAAAATATGTGAACAAGGCCTCTGGCCTTGAGCTGGGGCTTCACAGAGATGGCTACATTTCTAAGATAAAGAAGTTACCAACTGGGCTCCATGGTAACAGCTGACAAGGGAAAAAAAGAAAGGAAAAAAAAAAAGGCTCTCCCCCTCCCAGATGTCCTTAAAAAGTTAACTTGCCCAGAACAGAGAAAAAAACAGAAACAAAAACTGCTTTTTATAAACTTCTGCAGACTGTGAACTTCTGAGCCCCTTCCCTTACATGTTGGGTACAAAATTCTGAAACTACCTAAACTTGGGGTTCAGGGGATTAATTGATTACAACAGAAGCAATGCCCTCTGAATCTGGTTGCAACCAAATAGGACTGTTTCCCTGTCTTCGGTGCTATCTTAGGTACCTTGCCTTGTCCGTCCCTACAACAGTATAATTCTATATACTTAAACATTGTTTATGTTTTCATAAAATGGACAACAGGTGTAATTAATTATGTAATGGTGCAGATGTTTCCCAGAGTGCTCTATCATGACGCAAGTTCATTTGAAGATCAAATAGGGGGGCATACAACCCAGTTCCGCCAGGAACCTGTATCCCTCACTTTAGCCATCCTATTAGGAATAGGAATTGCTGCAGGGGTGGGCACAGGAACCACTGCCCTAGTCCATGGGACACAACAAATGATCCAATCAGAAACAGCAATGGACCAAAACTTAAAGATATTAGAAACCTCCATCACAGCTTTGCAGGAATCTTTAACCTCGCTCTTTGAAGTTGTTTTACAGAACAGGTGAGGGTTGGACCTCCTCTTCATGAGAGAAGAGGGCCTTTGTGCTGCATTGAGGGAAGAATGTTGTTTTTATGCCGACCATACTGGAGTTGTAAAACAATCTATGAGTAAATTAAGAAGACACCTTGAAGAGCGTCAGTGAGAGAGAGAAGCCCAAAAAGGGTGCTATGAGTCTTGGTTCACACAGTCCCCCTGGTTAACCATGCTTTTATCAGCCCTGGCCGGTCCATTAAGAATCCTCATATTATTGCTAACTATAGGACCTTGCTTGCTCAACCATGTAGTTTCCTTTCTCCAAGCTCAAATTGGACAAGTTAAACTTATGGTAATCACACAACAATATACCCCACTAGCAGACATAGAATGTGACACCCCCCAACGATCACTTTTATGATTAAAAGTAGCCAGAAGAAGAAGTGGGGAATGAAAGGTTAATAAAATAGGTACTTGTCACTCCATTTTTGTGTATGCTTAACACAACACTGTTGAAATCTTAAGAACTGTTTGCTAATCTTGTTCCCAGAATGGGCTGTCCCCAACTGTGAACTGTTTGCTAATCTTGTTCCCAAAATGTGCTGTCCCCAACTGCCAAACTGCAGAATGTAACTTCCCTCCCTGCCCTCTCCAAGGAAAGTATATAAGCTCTGCTTAAGCTGTTCTCAGGGCTCTCTTTGCTCTATTCAAGTGAGCTCTGAGCCCCAGCATGCTGGATCCCCAATAAACCCTTTGCTGTTGCATGAGACAGTCTCTTGGTGGTCTCTTCCTCCGACGCTCGCCCGACCTTTACAGACTTACCAAAATTGAATAATAAACAGTATAAAAATATTTAAACAGACCAATAATAAACAATGAGGTTGAAGCAGTAATAAAAAATATCCCAACAAAGAAAAGCTCAGGTCCAGATAAATTTACTGCTGTATTCCAGACTTTTAAAAAAATAACTAACACTAATGCTCCTCAAACTATTTCCATTCAATAGGAACTTAAGGAGAACTTCCAATCTCATTCTCTGTATCAAGTATCATCCTGAGTCCAAAAACATATAAGAAACAACAACAACAAAAAGAAATAAAACTAAAGAAAAGTATCTTTATTTGAGCTCATAGTTTCAGAGGTTCAGTCCATATTTGGCCAGCTCTATTGCTCTGGGCCCAAGGTGAGGTAGAACATTATGGCATAAGAAATTGGTAAAGGAAAACTGCTCACTTCATGGTCCCAGGAAGTAAAGTGAAAAGGAAAAGAGATGGGAATAAGATACAATTCCCAAAGATATGTCCCCAGTGGCCCACCTCCTCTAGGCACACCACATCTGCCCAGTATACTAATCCAGGATTAGTCCAGTGATTAGGTCATAGTTCTCATTATCTAATCACTTCACCTCATAATATTCCTGCTTTGACACAGGATCTTTTGAGAAATACCTTTTATCCAAATTACCACATTATGTATGCAAAATACTCAATAAAATCCTGGCACACTGAATTTAACAACATTTTACAGAGATCATACATGATTGGTTTCATTCCAGGAATGAAAGAATGTTTTAACATATGTGAATCAATAAACATAATACAACACATAAATAGAAACAAGGGTAAGAGACACATGATCATCTCAATATGTTAATATGCTTGATGTTGCTCTAAAAGTCTCTCAGACTGTTCATTTTTTCTTATCCTTTTCTATTTCTGTTTTCCAGACTAAATAAATTCAATAGACCTGTCTTGAGTGTCACTATTTCCATTTATTCATGCTCAAATTTGTTGGAAACCATTTTAGTGAATATTCAAGTTTAGTTATTTTACTTTTCAGCTCTAGAATTTCTATTTTATTTCTTTCTAAATTCGTATCTTTATTGATATTGTTTTTGTAATTTCATTAAGTTTTTTGTGCATGTTTTTAATGCTTTAACAGACTATGGTAGTCTTTGTCTAGTAAGTCCAATATCTTTGTTTCTATTAATTTCTTCCCCCCATTGAATGAGACATATTACCTTGTTTAATTGCCTATATCAATATTTTTTTTGTCAAAAGACAGACTTTCTGAATAGTATTATGGGATCTATAGAAATTATATTCTTCCCACCATTGTTTGTGTAACTGTTGGATATTGTTATTTATCTGTTAATGACTCTTCTAAACTATTTTCTAGATTTTGTTTAGTTTCACATGTGGCCACTGAAATCTCTGTTCTATTATCTCAGTAGTCAGTAGCATTTTGAAAATTTTCTTAAATACTTAGAGTTAAACAAAGAAAAACATCCCCTGGTATTCCTAGATTGACTGTGTTAGGATTAATTTATAGTGCTTAGCCAGGCTACTTACAATTCTATCATAATTGTCATTTTCGGCTTGTGTGGCACCTAAATTCATCTAGAGAAGAAAGTTTAATTTCTTCTCATTTTCTGACTTTACTGATCATACAACATCCAAAGGAATGGTCTTGTCATACTTGATTCCTAATATTCAAAAGAGCATTTAAAACACCTTGGCTATGTGTATAGTTCAGTGTTAGGGAGCTTGCCTAGCATGCTCAAGACACAGGTTTGATTCTCACATCAACAGGAAAAACAATAGCTGGGTGTGGTACTCTGCTTGCAATACCAGCTACTCAGGAGGCTAAGGCAAGAGGATCACTTGAGAACACACAAGTTTGAGACTAGTCTGAGAAATGTAGTAAAATCCCATCTTAAAAATAAATATCCTGTGGGGAGGGGGGATGGTGGAGGATGGGAAAGGCAGCGGAGCACAACAGACACTAGTATGGCAATATGTAAATCAATGGATGTGTAACTGATGTGATTCTGCAATCTGTGTATGGGGTGAAGGTGGGAGTTCATAACCCACTTGAATCAAAGTGTGGAATATGATATGTCAAGAAATTTGTAATGTTTTGAACAACCAACAATAAAAAATTTAAAAAAAAAAAATAATAAATAAATAAATAAATATCCTACCTCCTACATATTTCTATTTCCCAGCTTCTTCCCCACCTCTTTTGGCCTGTTATTGTCTTTCCTGACAGTTTTCTCCTACCAAAGTTTGCTACAAGTCAATACTTTTGCCCTTAAATGTCTCACTAAAAAAATCTCAGGAAGCCACTCTTGCCCTAGGGATGCCCTAAATTAGGCAAAAGCAATGCCAACCCTTGTATAAGTCTTTTGAGGGAGCCCCAGGCAGGTCGAAACATACAAGCACAATTTATTTGAGGATAAGATCTGTATTGCTTCCTATGCCACCTGCAACTGCACCAGAAAGTTGAGCCTGCCATGTACATGGCTCTTGGTATTTCAGAGAGTAGGGGTTGTGGGAAGGTGATTTAAAGTGCCAGAATCCTATCTTGCTAAATATAGCCATTCCTTTTTGGTTTTATTTTCCCCTGGGTGTTGTAAGTTTTTAAGTAGATACAAGAGTTCTGCAAATGTTAATTCTTACTGTTTTTTTCCACCTTATTAGTTTTTTTCTGGACAGACGGATTTTTCTTAGAGCTACCCACTCTACCATATTTGTCCAATTCATCATGATGTCTCACAGAGCATGGTATAATTAATCCATGTTTCTGCTCAATTTGAGCAGAGAGGAAAGCCATGTTAAGTTGAGTGCTAATTATCGTGGAGCATGTTACTTCTGGAATGATTCATCCTACATCCAGAGCAAAAGGAATTTTTTGATCTTCTCCCAGTCACTCACTGTGCTGGACTCAAGGGTATTTAGTAGCCCTGATCCCAGAAGAAAGTAGCTGACTATTGAATAACATAAAGTGACAAATTTGTCTCAGCTGCACATACCTTTATTATTCTCTTTTTCCTTTTCTCTTTCTCTCATTCTGAGTTTGTTAAAATGCTTTTAACATTCTAGAGGAATCCAAGAGACAGTTTTTGATAAGGATATAAAGCATTCATATCATCTTTAATACTTAACAGTCATTTCATTCTATGTTTCAAACAACTTGACCCATACCCAATGTCAGGACAAAGCCAGGAAATAGACAAGGATAAATAGTATGTGGCCCTATCTTCACTTGGGACACAGGGAGTAGACATGATAAGGGTTCCAATTCAAAATATTCCATCCTGATGTAATTGTATGGAGGGGATTCACAGTAAAAAGAAGCAATGTACTATAATCCTGTTCATGACTTGTGTTCATTAGCAAGAGAAGTTGAGCAATTTCAACAGCATACATTTCTAAGTCATGGAGTACATGAACTCGTGGAGTTATTTTCTAATTTCAGTGCTTATTTTCTAAGCCAAGGCAGGCAACTCTGAAACTAAATGGATACCTAAACATTAGAGTGGCTTATTCACCATGTCTGATTAGACGAATTCACACTAGGTCCATATGAAAGACAATCACAGTACAGGAGACCCCTTTCCTAGAAAAGGAATCGAAACTGTCATGATCGATGCTCCAGTGTTGTATAAAGTTGGACTCATAATTATGAAATGGAAAAAAATTAGATTTATTGTTACAATTGCCCATAAGATCCATTTGGGAAGTTGGGACTTGCAAAGTAAAATAGTATATTTAGACATAGTAGAGTGCATACTGGATTTCTTTTCCTTCCATGAAGAAGTAGAATTAAAGTTGAACAAGATATATGGAAGAACTGTTTCACTGGGGTAGAACAAGACATTGATATTTGAGTTAAGAGAAACAAAAGAGGTTAGCTCAATAATCATCTGAGACATCTGAGCTACTTTCTACAGAATGGGTTTCAAATGGGAGAGAAGAAGAGCCCAATGATAGAATTGTGGTCTAAGTGAATTGAGATTGCAGAGATCAAGTTCAGGGAGGCTGAGGCAGCTATAATTTTGAGGAGAGAGAGAAGAAAGAAATTACACAGAGAAAACAATAAGAGAAAATTGAATAGATTTCCCTTTAAGTTTGTATTATTGCATGTACAGGGCTATCTCACCCCCTCCTGAACACACACACAAAGGCTAAGCAAAGAATCACCAAAGGTCTGTAAGCTAAACAATGAACAGAACTCATACAGGGATGAGAGTTTTCTAATTGCACCTAATGGGTAGAGACACCTTTTTGAATACCTGTAATGTTTAGTAGATAACCTCACAGAAACCTTCCTAGTGATGATAAACCATTAAAGAAAAAAACAAGTGTTGAAGAAAACTGCCAACAGTTTAATAGACTTATCAAAATGTAATTTATGTGCTGTGTTCTTTGCTCATTTATATTGTGCAAGTTGGCAGTTTTTCAAAATGCTTAACATAGGATTGCCATATATTTAGCAATTCCATATTTAACTATACACACAAGAGAATTGACAACACATGTCAACTCAAAAACTTGAACACAAGTGTTCGTAGCGGCATTACTCATAATTCCTAAAACATAAAAAGAATCCAAATGCCTTTAATGAATGTAGTATATATACAAAATGTATAAACAACATGTGGCATATATACAAAATGGAATATTACTTGACAATAACAAGGAATGAAATATTGATTTATGCTACAACATGAACAACCCTTGAAAATTTTATGCTAAGAGAAAAAAGCCCATAACAAAAGAATACATATTACATGATTTAATGTATGTGGAATATCACTAGATAAATGTCCGGAGATCCACAGTAGCCTCAGACTGTGAAGAGACTTGTGGAGAAATGGAGAATGACTGCTAATTTTGAGAGACAAATATTCCAAAATTCTATTGTAATTGTTGCATAATTCCATGAATATACTAAAAAAGCCCATGCTTTACATTCTAAATGAGTGAATTTTGTGCTTTTTGAATTATTGCAATAAAGCTTGTTTTTTTTTCATTAATTTTATTTTTATTTTTTTAGGGGGTGAGGTGGGGTGCAGAGTATTGAATCCAGGGCCTCATGCATGCTAAACATGTGTGCTACTACTGAGTTACACTCTTGTATTGCTCATTCACTTGTGTGTATACCTAAGCATGAAATTGCTGAACATATGTTACCCTATGTTTGGTATTTTAAAGGGCATAAAAATTGATTCTATATTCAACTAAGTGAATTGTTAAAATGGCTAGAGAAATTTGAATGTATGTTATTGAGACTTAAAAATGCTGAATATTGACATGGAAACATGGAAAAATCTAGGTTGCTCCACTCAAATAATAAAATAAACTCAATAACAACATAAAAACAGCCATTTAAAAAAAGTATGTGTACTTTAACTTTGTTGAAATAAAAGACAAAAAAAAAGAAGTGTGTGTGTGTGTGTGTGTGTGTGTGTGTGTGAATCCATACATATGAAGGAATCTGGAAGGTCACAGAAGAATACACACTAAACTGTGGTTAATTGAGTAGTAGGAATATGATATTTGCATTTTCTTATTTTATCTTTTTTAAAAATTCTTTATTAGGTATACATACTTATAATAATAATTTTATTTATTTTTATGTTTAAGATTTGTCAAGTTTGTGCAAAATAGAATAAAGCAACAAATCTTCATATATCCATCATACTGCCTCAACAATTATGAGTATAGTCCATTCTGTTTCCTCTGAATCCCACCATTTGGAACCCCTTCTACTTCCTTGAAATATTTTAAAGCAAACCCAAACTTACTTTTAATTTAAAAATTATTGTCAACCTGATACTTAATTAATTTATATAAATTTGTGGAGGAAAGCTTATTAGGGTGCACATCAAATTACAATTGAAAATGAATTAGATATGCGATATACTCTGGTGGATCTTTTGTGATAAAAAATATTCATATATTGCTTGCAGAATGTTTTTAAACATGAAAAATAAAATAATTTTAAGAAAAGAAACATCCTTCCCTATATATTGGAAACATAAGTATTTTCTAGTAAAGGTCATGTAAAATAATTGAAGGAGCAATGATCTAGAAATCAGGTAGCACACGTTCTACTTTTACTTCTGAGTCATTGTTTGTAATTGCTTATAAGGACAAGCACATCATTCACTCATTTCTATAATAACTTTGACCACATACTATATGTCTGCCATCATACTCATTGCTGGAGATTCAGCTGGGCCTCATTTCCATATTAGTCAGGACTCTTGCTGGGAAGCAAAGATAATGCCAGCTCAAACTAGCTAAATCAAACAAACAAACAAACAAAATGTAATGGCATACACAACCAGGGAATGTAAGGATGGACTTGCATTCAGTTGCATCCAGATTCAAGTGGAAATAGTCTCATTAGCACTCAGCCCTCCTGTCTCTTCACCCATCCTCAGCTCTGCAGCTCTTCTTTCCTCTCTGTGAACTTCCCTTTGCTGCAGGTTCTCTCAATATGGAGACTCATTGCCTCTCCATGGATTATATTCTCATTGTGTCTGAGTAATGTCTTTACTCTTCTAGGTCCGTTCCAATCCCAAATCCATATTCTTTTGCTTAACACCCAATTAGTGTGCATGAAGCAGCAAACACAAAAGCTGGCTACACATTAACTACATAGCAAGTGTTCTTTCCAGTCACCATCTATCTATAAGGATGCATTTCTTTTATTTAACAACCATGTTATTCTTTTGCTTTATTTCATATTTTTTTAAAACTTATTTTTCTATTTTGATTTTAATCTATCTTCTGCCTTCTGAGGTCATGGTTTGGGAAATATCTCTGGGCCATTTACTAATGAATATATTATGGGCTGATTTCCAATTCATCTTCGTTGGATGCATCTCTGTTGTATCCAGGAAATAAACATGGAGTTACTTTGCAAGTCCAACCCATACTATTCATGTCCAGCAATGAGAGAGAAGATATAATTCTTTCATAAATTATCATTTCAGGAAAAATATGCCTATGGTTCCCCACCTCTATCTTGCAGTATAACTTGCAGTTTCTCTATTATCCAAAGAAAAGTTGTAGCAATTGTACAGTTCTTTTTTATTTTTCAGGAGCAATACAAACATCTCTCTGTCTTCTCTCTTCTTAAAGTCAATGAGGTATTTCAGGAAGAGCCAAACTTAAAAGGCAGTTTAAAATCCTTTTTATTGTATATTAGTAGGGGTTGAGTCCAAATTTTCACAATTATTAATGAAGAGAGTAATAAGAACTGCTCCACAATGTAGTTGAGACAATTATAGGGACTAAGGTTTGCAAACTACTAACAATGCCTTGGTAAAAGTAGATACTTGATAAACACAAGTCACCTTTCCTCTTCAAACAGCATAGCAATTTTAGATATCTTTGTCTCACTTTACTTATTATATAGTTTTTATTTCTCTTATCTCACCTAGTCATTCATAAATCTCTTGAGCTTATGAATCATGCTTTGTTTCTTTTTATTGCCCATGGAGCTGACCTAAATTATTTTCATAGAAAAGAGCCCTGACAATTAATTTGTAGCTGAAAAACAGATAATAACTTGGATCGATACTCCTATCACAAAACTATAGGTAAAATATATTGATGATGCAAATATCTAGTAGCCTTTTAATGTGTCAGACTGTGTTGTGTGAATTCCATTTGTTCTCCAGTTTAATCTAGCATTGTGAACCTAAGTATGCAGTTATCTAAATTAGCAAAAGAGGAAACTGAGATTTATAGATGTTAAGAGCTCATTTCATAATCATTCAGGTAGTGTGTTGTAGAGCTTGTCCTCAAGTCCAGATCTTGTCACCCAGCTCCTCTGATCCAATTAGACCACTGTACATCACTCACAGTCCATGTAGGACATGGCCTAAAGTCATTTATATCTCTCAATGTGGTGAAGTTTTGGAAGGATGAAAATATCAAGCTAAGCCATGAGGAGATTTTGAGAGTCCACACTGCATGGTGAATATTTACACTATTATGGGAACACTGATAAAGTCAGGCTGAGGGAAAATCTAGCTTGTATAAATTCCTCTCCAGCTATAGATCCCAGACATCAGTGAGCAAGCAGCCTCCTTGCCCCCAGACTTAGTGGTGCCCATTGCTGGCTCTTTCCTCCTTGGAGGATCCTCTCCATATTATGGCCCCAGTTCTGGTCCATATTTTGGATGTTTAGTTTTGAGTTTCAGTTCTGTGCTCCAGAAGGATACCTCCTTATCTACTTTCTACTGCACACTGATGTCTCAGAAAACTGTTCAGTTCCTCACTTGCCAGGTAGTATAGTCTAGGCCACAGTTTTTATGGGAAGTGATATGAAGCCGACTTTCCTATATTTATTTGGCAAAATAGCATCATGCCTCATTCTTGATACCTCAAATGTAACAGCATGCATATTCCTGCAATGAGAAACCCTTCTTGATTCATTAACATTGTTTTTTCTGCTGTACTGACCTTTAGTTTTTCTTTTTTTCCATACCAAATTGGGTCATTGCAAGCCCAGACAGTGGTATGGGGGTACAGTCAGGTCTAGGGTTGCAAAACAAGAGTGCTCCCTAAAGTGCTTGGTGAAGATGTTGGATCTTCCAGGCACAGAATATACCAACTTAAGAAAGCAAAAGTGTACTTGAGGCCATCTACCAGGAATGAGCATGGTACAAACTGAAGCAAGAATGTGAAACCAGATTATGTGAGTGGAGAATCAGGTCAGAGCATCATGACTCTGGGAGACAGTCATGAAGAAACCTTAGATGTAGCCACAGTGGGTTAGACTGGTAAAGATCAACCCTGCCATTTATTAATGAACACATTAAATGTTCTACCTCTCCAAAGATATCTGTGGTATTCATTCTTATACACCTTTTAAAGATTGGAAATTTGAGATTTAAGGGAATTAGGTATTTTATCTAATGTCCTAGAGCTGATGAGTGACAGAGATTTATAGGTAGTTTTTTTCTGATTCCAGAACAAATTTATATATTGGAAGGTAATTCTCCAATATTACCCCTAGAAGCCAATTTGATGTCCAAACCTAAGGAGCTCATGGGGCAATATCTTACTAATATATTGTCCAGTTGAGTGTATGTGTATATATATTTTTTTCTTTTCTTTTTTTTTCTTTCTTTTTTGCAATCATTCTGCTTAGGTGCCTGAGGTCTTGAATGGCCAAGGGAGATAGAGCTAGAATCTACGTATAAAGGGTTGCAACACATGTCTTGACCTGGGTTTAGATGTTCTAGTTAGGGCTCCTTGATTCTTACAAATAGCCATCAACTACCCTATCCCCCAATTTCTTGTTATTTTACTCCCCTTATCAGATTTGTCTCTCATGCCCTCATAACATGTCTGCAATGATTTGAGAAGATTCATGTGCTTTTCTATGTCCCTCCCAGCTTGTAGTTCCACAGGGCATGTTCTAAAAATAAAATAAACTGATTCTGAAGTAGGAGTGTTCATGAGCTCATAGCTAAGCTTCTGGGGAGCTCCAGGCAGTCAATGACACGATTGCAGAGACCTGCCTCTATTCCTTATCAGAATCCGGATCTCCTTGCTTAACCTGTACAAACTACAACCTGGCTCTCTAACACTGTATGACTTGTTCAGGGTCTCTGGACCCCCATTTTTTATTAAAAATAACATAAATATTTAGTGAGCATAAAAGCAGATTAGGTTCAAATACTCCCTAGAACCCTGATTGTGGTGACTTGGGAACCATTAGTGAATCATTTGGGGCAGGAGGTTGTTGAGAAGAGAAGTTATGTATGCATGGAAAGTTGGCAGTTCTGGACAGACATTATGGAGAAGTCAATTGTGATCACATGGGAACATTAGAACAACCAGAGCTATTCAAAGATAAAATGGAACCACTTTGGGAGGGAACGTCTCTAATCAGTGGGGGCGAGTTTGGAGGCACACCTGAAATTATTAGGACATGGCTTGTGTCCTGAAAATCTGGCCCCCAGGCAGGCATAGATATCAATGACAGATGGGCAGTGTCAGAGAAAACACCAGACTCAGGTGAGGATAGGATCCTGGAAAATAACTAGTCTGTATGCCTGACTATGAAGATAGCCATCAGTCTAATACTATCCTTTCTGTGGGGCCATTCCTTGTCTAGACTGGTATTAGAGGAAGGTGGTGATAGTTCTCCAGCATTGGGAATCTGGATGATGGTATTAATCCCTCTTAGCAGGGAGCAAAAGACCAAATTAAACAAGACTGGATATTTGATAGCAGCTAAAGGATTAGACCTAGCTTCACTTTCTCAGTAGAGTGCTCAGTCAAGTCACAGACTTAACCAAGGTGGGTTCTGAGGTCCAGGTAAAAATCCAGAGTTCTGGGGAACCAGAATGATGATGTGCTCTAGACACAAATAATAAGGGGGAACGTTGGAACGAGTGTTGTGGGCAGGTAGGACTCTTTTGCACGGGCTTCCTCCATGGACATGAATTTCCTCTGGGAGGCCACTGAGACCCTGAGGAGGAAGAGCCTGAGTGTCTGCACCAAGTGAGGTCAGGTGAACAGGAGATGACTGTTCAAGCAAGGGATGGGTGAGTACACTGTACTTCTCCTTCAGTTCTGAGAAAACAGCATCCCAAGGCCTGAAAGACTCCTAATCAGTCAGGGGTGTGTTCAATCCACTTAGTGGTATTTATCTTGGGTCCAAAGTAGTGATTATCACAATTTAGTTTGGGTCAGAATGACCTGGAGCATTTTTAAAAATATAGATGGCTGAATCACACCCCCAGAGTTTCTCTTTCAAAGCTCCAGGGGATGCTGCTGCTGGTGGTCCAGCAAGAACACTTTGTGTTGCATTGTTCTAAAGTAATATAGGTAAAGTCTACCTGGTAAAATGACACTTGATTTCCTTGATCCAACAAAAGTAGCACCTTCTTGTTTTTTTTAAATTAATTTTTAAATTTATATATGACAGTGAAATGTATTACAATTCTTATTACACATATAGACCACAATTTTTCCTATCTCTGGTTATATATAGAGTATATCCACACCAATTTGTGTCTTCATACATACCTTCTTGGTTTTAATTGCCATTCCAAGAACTAGAAATATCCTAACCAATGAGATACTGTTCCTAATGTCAAGTGGCTTATAGTCTAGAGATACATGAATGGGTAGTAAAATAGAATTACTAAAACAGGGATTCTAATAGGACACTGAACAAGTAAGTTTGTGAGTGCTGACACATGCTATCTGGGGGAAATGTAGAGAAAGTTTTCTGCAGTATGTGACCCTGAGACCAGATGATGGCTTTTAGAGTCAGGGAACACTGAGTTAACTCTAAGTTCTAACACTTGGTGGTTGATTGACCTCAGGCAATTATTTATGTTCTTTAAGCTTCAGCTTCCTCTTCAACCAAATTATCTTTATTCACTCAACAACCTGACATGAACATGTTCGAGGCATGAGGTCACAAAGTCAGTTCTCCAGAAATCTGAACCAATAGGGAATATATATATATATAGAAAGAAGTTAAATCCTAGGGATTGATGTTATACAATAATAGAGAATGAGAAAGTCTCACTATCTGCCATCTGCAAGCTGGAGACCTGTGAAACTTAATGTAATTTACCCTGTCCAAATTGAAGGCCCAGGAACCAGGAGCACTGGTCAGGAGAAGATGGCTGTCCCAGCCCAAATAGAGATCAAATTCTTCCTTCTTCCTACTTTTTGTTCTATTCATGCCCTCTATGGATTAGAAGACGAACATCTGCATTGGTGAGTGTGATCTCCTTTTCTCAGTCTACAAATTCAAACGCTGATCTCCTCCAGAAACATTCTCACAGGCACACCCACAATGTGTTACTAGCTATCAGAGTATCCCTTAACACAGAGTGATGCATGAAATCGACTGTTGTACCCAACATGCTGTCTCTGTTCTCAAGTAGCTCACACTCTGTCAATGCCAGTGGGATTGGAGACAGGATATTACTATGCAGACATATTAAAATGAGCTATGACAAATTAAAGAGAGTGAAAAGTGGCGGGGGGAGTGGTAAGAGAGGGTGTAATGGATAGGATGGCTTTAGATTTTAAGGAGGATTGCTCTGAAGGCCTGAGGAGGTAGTATTTGAACTGGGAATCTGTATAAGGAGGAAAAGGCTGTGTTCTGTGTCATGGGATAAATATTTGAATAGATCTGTGCATGAAATAACTTTGATAGTAAACCATCAATAAAATGTGTTCATTAAAAACTTTCTTAGTATCTTGACTATTTTGTTGTTATTATTATATTGATTACAATTATTATATTGCCAGAAAGCAAATATGTAAACAAAAGCCCAGAGGAAATGGCCTCCAATTTTGGAAAGGGACATGGATTAGTAGCAGTGATGCAGACAGCATTTGGGGAGTTGTGACTCATGATATTTTGAGAGCCCGGTAACGGATCTTATGGGTCAGGCAGACCTGGGTGTTGTCCTCAGAAGCCACTGAAAAAATTTTGGTAGCAGTGGGCATGCTTGTCTTTTAGGAAAAGTACCAGCCAGTTTTCTTGCCCTCTTCTACAAACAGCACTGGAGGTGAGGAGGGCGAGTGAAAGTGAGCAAGGGGGAAAGGCCCCAGGATGGAAAGGTGGAGCTGTTAATGACAGAGATATTTATGAATAACACAAACAGAATGAAGGTAGGTATTGATTGGATTTGGAGGGCGAAGGGGCTGGGGCAGTGAAAGAATAGAGCATGCCTCTTCCGCACCTCCCATGCCCTGAGGAAGACCACTGAGGCAGGGTTTGGTGAACCTGCTGCAGATGTGGAGCAGGAGACTTGCCATGCAGTATCCTTTTCTGTCAAATGGGATATTTTCTTGCCTTAAGTAGAAGTGCAATCTGAGAATTGAGTCAGATGACAGGTATGAAAAGCACTTTGGAAATTGTAAAACATTTTTCAAATGTGAGGTGCTATTTTTATTACCCTCAGTTTCCCTGTATAGAATGTGACCCAATAACTGAATGACAGTGTTCTGGAGGGGCTGCTGAAGGAGGAGATGGGAGGCTCTGGGCTTCTCCTGCCCAGGGCTCTGCAGAAGGCCTGAGCAAGCCTCCCAGGGGACCACTTTTTCCAACAATGTCCTTAATGTATCTCTCATTTAAGATGATTTGCTAGACAAAGCTGTGTACATCATCAGAGGAGAGGCAGGCAGCCTCAGATGATTCAGTGGCTGGAAGGAAATAATCCCCATCGATTATAATGGGAGCTAAGACAGCAACGACATGATTACCATCCATCCTTCCATTATTAAGCTGCACAGGGCAGCTGTCTCCTGATGCATAGACGCTCCCAGCAGGGGCATTCTCTGGGCAGAGCATTAACAAGAACTTAAGATAAATTCCTCCTCATTGGGCTTTGCAAATGAAAACCTATTTAGGGGTAGGCTGGGCCTGCTGTGGAAGTCATTGCACTTGTAGCTGATTTCCTTCTTTACTTTCTTCTCTTTTGATTTCCCCTCCTCCTTCCAAGCATCTGCTTTCCCTATCTCTTACTGTAAAATCAGAAAGGAATCCCTGAGGTATGCATCTAATGCATTTGGAGCTTAGCACTTTACCCAAGGGAGCCTTCTGTAGGAACACCAAGCACCACATGCAGGTGGTGGGTGCTGCTGGTAAGAAGGGTGGGAAGCCTACAGTCATACTCCCACTTCTGTCCCTTGAAGTGTGACTGTGCAGGTTGATACTTGGCTCTTCCTATTGTTGCAGTAATGATGCATTTGCTTGTGTGTGGGCATGTGTGCAAACATGCACACATGTGTGTCCTGTAGTTGAGCAAGGGTTCCTGTCCTTTTATCCCAGATTGGGCTTCTGGAGGACTTTTTCTGAGTGCAGCAATTCTATGTACATGAATACCCTAAGGTTCCAAAGTAATGTACAAACACTGGAAAATTCACTTGCTGTGAAGGACTTTATATCAAGTCTTTTACAAGAGCCACAACAAAACAGCTCAAATCCTCCAATCCTAAATTCCATAAGTAGCTGTGGATCTGGTCAGTGTCTTATTCTTTCCTTGTCACAGTGATATGAACAGAACCTTGCCTATCCCAAACCAGACCAGCCTCTTGGAACTCACCTTCCACCATTTCATAAAACTGAAACCTTGAACCTTCTGGGAAGTCCTGGATCTCTGTGGGAACTGACCCTGAGCTGTGTTCCCTCTTCTCAGAGGTGCTTTGCCCCCCTCTCAGGGCCTCTGTTGGGTTAACTTGGCACCTTCCCCTCAGAGTTCATGTTATTTACCATGTAAGCCAGCATGCAATATAGCTTGCACTATTCCTGCAATAGCCATTGTCCTTGATCCAGCCTCTATACACAACTGGCATTTGCATTAGTTCAATAAATATTTACTGATGATTGATTACTGGGGATAGAAATGAAAATAAGAAAGCTCCTGACCAACCCTCAATATTCAGGAGAGAGAAACAAATACCATGCTACATTGCACCCTTTATACTCAATGACATTTGCATTTACTATATTCGTCCATCTCTGGAGAAGCCAAAAGAGTTTCTCCATCTGATACATAGTTCCTGGAATGTCGTTTTATTTCTGATTATGGTATTAATATCACAATCCTTACCATGCTCCCACAACATCTTCATTTTATAGCTGAGGAAACTGAGGCATATATTATTTAAATGGTGTGCCTAAGGTCAGACATTTAGAAAATGGCAAAGCTATAAATCAAATTTTTGTCTAATACCAAAAGTCTCATTCTTCACTCTGCCCTATCACCCTCCCTCTCTGATACCCTCCCTGTTTGGATTGGGGCATGCAAAAGAGTGGAGAGCAGTCCTTTTTAGGTCACCACCATGCAAAACTATTTCAACTTCTGCAATCAGGCCATCCCATCAGACATGTGACATGACAAGGGAACATTTCCTCGTTCAGAGTGGCATTAAAGGAAATGAAAGCCGACAGATCTTTGTTATGCACGAGAAAACAACATAAATGGGGAAATCTATGAACATCACCTCTATAAGTCTCTGGAAAATTTGCAGCAAAAACAAATGGGCCAGAATGTGAATAGATAATGTTTCACCAATGGGAACCTGGAAACCATGAGGCCAAGCTCACAGGAAAAATGATCCATTCTGTTCAGCATGAAATGAACTCTTTGGTGAAATAGAGGAGGGCAGCTTAACTACCTGTTTCCCAAACATAAGATCTATAGATCTGATTTTAACTTCTAGAAGGGGAAAGAATGCTTCAGCATATTTCTCCTGGCACATAGGCAAAGATGAGAAGGATTCTTCCACAGGCAAATGGGAGCCCTTTGACGGTGTCCCTGCAACTTAGCAGTGCTTGGAGATCAGAGTCCGCTCCACACTCATTAGGCTCTTGCTATAGGTGGACATGGAGAAATAAGGGCACCCTGAGGAATTAGAACATGGCAAAGGATAGTGCTGCTTAGAACAAGGGCTATTGGACAAGATACCATCCTTTCTGACAAGGAGATAGTTTCTAGTCGATTGAAGGAATGATTTGGTTCTCAGGGGATGTTAGTTTGTGATACACCAAAGGTTCCACGATTGCCCTACTGGGGCATATTATGAATTTCCCTGTTTCTAGTCTACTTGGGGATTTGTTCTGCTTCTCCCTAGAAAAGCTTCTTCTTCATGCAGATTCCACTGAACTTTTAGTGACAAACTAACAGTCCCACCCCTTTGCAACCACTGGGAAATGTGAATCATATGCACATTTTCAAGGAATCTAGTTTTCTATGCCTGGCATCCACCCTCACTTTATATCATAGTGCTTAATTTTCCAATAGTAATCTTCTGGAGAGAAATCTTTTTTTTTTTTTTCTTCATGGGATTCTATGATTTTCCAGGAGAAGCTCTGGATAGTCACCATGAAATGGTATGTTCCCGTCTCTTTAAAATATGTAAATAAAAATAACAGTGATAAGTTAACCTTTATGGAAGTTTTAAATGTACATACTGTGGAAATCATCTAATTCTCACGCATAAATCTATAAAGCAATCACTATAATACCCATTTTATAGATGCAGAAGCTGAATATCAGGAAGATGGCGGCGAGGGGAGTGCATTGCCCCCGTGTGCTGCTTCACTGTGTGGGAGTATGACAAGTCAGGACGGCTAAAGGATATCTTGTTAGGAATTTCCAGCAATAGTGGGGTGCTCCGGAACCTGGAGGAAGGATTACCATCGCACGAGGATCGGCTACGGGGACTCAAACGCGAGAGGTTTGTCGCACGGAGGGTAACACTGCTTATTCAGCAAATCGCCCCACGGCTAGAGTCTGCAGCGCGCGCTGGGAAACGAGGAGATAGCGACGCAGGGACACAGCGCTGCAGTTTCTACCAGCCGTGCAAGCACCGTACTCAGGGCTGAATTCTGGGTTCGAGACGGGGGAAGGAAGCGGTCCATCTCGGTTCTCCACACCAGTCAGACCACAGAGGAGGCCAGCAGCCACCATGTTGGAAAGCTGACGTCACCATACCTGTTTTCGACTGACCACAGCTCATTCAGCCATAGAACAGGTAATTTCAGGCTGCAATTCGCCTGCGGCTTGCAGACAGATTGCTAGGGTTCAGTGCCTGGGTGCTTCTTAGAACCTGATCTTATCGGAGCGAACACCGAGCGCGGGGCGGCCGAGTTCCGGCTCCCAGAACCGTCCCGGAACCGCCCTGGCCCAGGGCTGCGGA
>NW_025999945.1:4259161-4283548 GCF_001458135.2 Marmota marmota marmota | reverse complement strand
TGTAAATCAATGGATGTGTAACTGATGTGATTCTGCAATCTGTGTATGGGGTGAAGGTGGGAGTTCATAACCCACTTGAATCAAAGTGTGGAATATGATATGTCAAGAAATTTGTAATGTTTTGAACAACCCACAATAAAAAATTAAAAAAAAAAAAAAAGAAGCTGAATATCAGGAAGCTAGATAAGGCCAAACTAGGTATTTGTATCAGGGTGTCTTTGACTTCCAAGTTTACACTGTGGGATTCTATCCTCATAACCCCTTTTTGAGGTGTGCAGTGCAAATTAGAGAACTGAATGCTCCCAGAATGACTTAGTAAAGAAATCTATTTAATGTTGTTTAATCTTTTATTAAGCTCTTTCTGGTAGTATTACCATGATCAGCAGATCTATCCCATCCATATACATCTGCCCAGAAGAGTGACTGTCAAGGACTAGCACCGGTGACGATGTTGATGGTGGTGATGATGATGATAACATTTATCAAGAAACTATTATTTGCAGGTGCTTCCCATGAATTATTTCATCTGATCTTTACTTTTATCCTAAAAGTGAGTGCTATTCTTATCTCTGTTGAGTCGATGATCACATTGGGCATTGGGAGCTATCTTTCTCAAGGTCACACCACTAAGTAATGGTACAACAGGGATTGTTGTAGACTTGCCTCACCTCTTGTCCCCCCATTGGTGTCTGCTTTTTTTCTAATGCTTTCACAGGCTGCGTTTCCCTGGGGAAAATGCTACCCCTTCTGGTAGCATCAGGTAGCTAAAAAGAACTGATGATTTTCTTTGGAAGTCTTAAATGCTAGGAAGAACAGCTTCCCTTGTCAGTCCTTCAGTCTTCTTAGAATGTATGACTTTGGGAGCTAATGGAGGCTCTGCTGCCAATCAGGGAGCTCTCCCACAAGAGAGAGAGGGGAAGAGAGCTCCACCAGCCTCACTGCCAAAGTGTAGTCATTGCTCCTCATGGAACCCTGCAGACCAAGAGCAGATGATGGCTCTGAGAGATGCACATTTCAAAACTGAAGCCGTAAAGCACATTTTCCCCCTCAGCTTGCAATTGCCCCTTAATTGGACCATGAATAGCAATTACACTATAAAGCCAACAGGAATCTGTGGATAATTAGAGTGTGTCTTGGGCAGTGGGTCTTAATGGAGGAACCTGACTAATCATTGAGCGACTTTCACCCTCCACCAAGTGATAAAATTGTCATGAAATGCCTATCAATCACTCAGAGAGATTGCAAGTGTGATTTTAATTCCTGATAGAGTAGGACTAAGAAGTCTAGAAAATTGCATCCTGCCCATAAAGCTCTGTCTGTCCTTGAAGAAGTGGGAGAAGTAGAAACAAAGGTGTTTCCATGGTTTGGGAATTCAGTGTCCTGTCTGTAGCCACTTTATACACATAGCTTATCTTGATCCTCAGCATAGCTTTGTGTGGAGAATATTTTCAAGTCTCTTGCAAAATTAAAAGCACTGAGACTCAGACTAACTTACCCAAATTCATATGGCTAATAAATCACAGATCCAGAGTTTATATCTAGATTTTTGTTTCGATTTTTTTTTTGAAGCATTGGGAATGGAACACTGAATCTCATGCATGTTGAACGGAGTGTTCTACTACTGAGCACATCCCCACCCACTCTTCTAGGTGTTTTAATATCCAAATTCTATGAGCTTTTGATTCTACTATAATTACTCAATATTTATTGAGCCCCAACTACAGGCCAGCAGCTTTCCATATATCTGTTTTTTCTTCCAACAGTTATGAAAAATAGGCTTTAAAAAATTTCATTTTAAATGAAAATAAAATTTGGACAGGGATGGTTGTTCTTACAATAGACTATCACTCTTTCACCTTTCTTATTACAACACATACACACACACACAAACACCACACAAACATATACATACACATTTTTTCTATCCCTCTCTATATTTCCAGTAGCTGAAACCACATGTCTGTGTTTTCTCAAAGGCAGGTCATGAGACAATGATAAGTGAGTTGTTCTAAGAAACTACCACCAGGAACAAGGCACGGTGGTGCTCTCCTGTAATCCCAGCAGCTTGGGAGGCTGCAACCGGAGGATTGTGAGTTCAAAGTCAGCCTCAGCAACTTAGCAAGGCCCTAAGAGAGACCCTGTCTCTAAACAAAAAATGAAAAGGTCTGGGGATGTGGCTCAGTGGAAAACACCCCTGGGCTCAACCCCTAGTACCAAAAATAAAAATAAAAAAGTACTACCAGGGAAATGGAGAAATGACCTGAGAAAGGTAAGTTAGTCAAAAAAGGATTAGTTAGCAAACCAGCTATTAAAGTCAGAGCCAGGACCTATCTAGAACAACAGAGAAATTGAAAAACATTGACACATATCATTATTCCCTATCTGCTACAGTTTAGATCTGAAACACCACCAAAACCAATGTGCTAAAGATCAGGTCCTCAGCTTAGGAAGACAATGGAAACCTTTAGAAAGAGGGTGGAGCCTAGTTGGAAGCATTATGTCACTGGGGGTGTGGCCTCAAAGGGGTAGTGGGATGTCTATCTCTTCTTTTTCCCTTCACTTCCTGGCTGCCATGAGATGAGAAGTTCAGCTCTACACACTCCTTGCCATGATTTGTTTCCTCACCATAAGCCCAAAACTAATGGGGCCAATCTATTATGAATTAAAACCTAAATAAACCTTTCCTTTTTATGAGTTGATTACATCAGGTATTTTGCTACAGTAATGGAAAGTTGACCAAGATCACTGAGGGGAAACAACCTCGGTATTCATCTACCAACTGTATTAGTCAAGGTTGAGAGATCTTGGAGATGAGTGAGTAAATGTTCTAATGTGTTCAGCTTGCAGCAAAAAATAACAAAATTTGTTCCATAGCAAGAAAAGACCTCAGGCATAGGAATTCAGGCACTGACAGGTGGTAAGCATAGGGGGCAGGGCACCAATCCAATATCAAAGCAAAGAACTGGCTTTCTATGAGCCAAAGAGTAAAAGGGAAGCAGCAGAAAGCACAGCTTTGGAATCAGACAGACATGGCAAGTTATGCTTGCTTTGTGGTTTATTGGTTCTGATTGGCTAGAACCCGCTTGCTTACCCTTCTATATTCGGCATAGATCAACTTGCATGTGAGCCAGGAGGACTGAAAAACTCACATCGCAGGAGGGATTAGAAGACTCCAGGAAGCAATGCCTGTCAGATCTCAACACTGTACTTACCCAGCAGGCAGTTGCTGCTCCAGATAGACTAGTTCACCTGCCTCCCGAAAACTCCCCTAAAACCCAATATTGAGAGGTGATTTCTGCTCTAGTCAAAGTATCAGATCACTGTTCATATATTCCCTTTATATCAGTAAGGTGTAAAGTTGTGGGTTTATGGATTTCCTTGAAAATTGATTGAAATCTATTCACTTCTATTCCAGAAATACACACAAGATGCTTCTTACAGTAACAGGAAAGGTATTTCTATGATTATCTGGGGAAAATAATAAGTAGGCGGTAAGCAGAAGTATGTCTAGTGAATATGCTGTATTTTGTCTGCTGTGAGTATTCCTCAGAGTCCTAATCCTGGTGATGTAAGCCCATATGGACCCTTAGAAGAAAATCATCTGAATGGCATCTGTGAGTGACTGAGGGCTCTATAGGATCCCTTTTCTGTTTCATGGTCCCCAGCATCATCAGGACCACATGTCTCAACAGGGACAAACACATTTTGTGAATCATTTGCTCTGTTCAGCTTTGGGCCATTGGTTTTCCTTCATGTCAGCATCCTTCCAGAAAATGATTTAGGTCAAGCTCAAGGATAAATGCTGACTGGTTTATTCTCAGCTATCAAGTATAAGAAGTGATATAAAAAAGAAAGAAAGAAATAAAATAGAAGCCAAATTTGTAGTTATTTAATGGTATGGTCTGAATATCTTTTCTGTATCCCTCCAAAATTCATAAGTTAAATCTTTACCCCCAAATTGATGGTATTAGAAGGTAAACTTTTTTGAGAGTTGCTGTGGGCTGAATGTGTACCCCCAAGATTTGTGTATTGAAACTTAATCCCCATTGGGTTATATTGAGAAGTGGGGCCCTTAGGAGGTGATTAGGCTATTAGAGGTCAGCTCTGGTGAATTGTTTAGTGACTTATAAAAGGGCTCGAGGGGACAAATTTGCCTCTTCTGCTCTTCTACCACACAACATTCATCCTGCCTTGTCCCTCCATCCCCTTCCCCTCATGTAAAGATGTCTCCATGAGAAGGTGCCCTCAGTGGAGTAGAACCTCACCAGATACTGAACTTGCCAGTGCTCTGATATGGGACTTTTCAGCAACCAGAATTGTGAGGAATAAATTTCTCTTCATTATAAATTAGGTGATTGATCATGGGGCAGAACTTCCATGAATGGGGCTAGTACCCTTACAAAAGGGTCTCAAGAGAAACCCCTCACCGTTTCCCCTATGTGAAGACACAGTCAAGAAGCTTCTGTTTCTGAGCCAGAAATAGGCTCACCTCAAACACCAAATGTGCCTTGATTTTGGACACCACACCCTCCAGAATTGTAAGAAATAAATTTCTATTGCTTAAAAAACTACGGAGCTTATGGTATTTTGTGGTAACAACCCAAATAGCTAAGACACTTAACCTGGCATCGAGGTGTTCAGTCTTTCATGAAAAAGAAACCACCACCCTGCTGACATCTTGGATGTAAGTCTTCCGATTGTTCTTTGCGGAACAGAAAAACTCTGCATGAGTGTATTTATCTACTGTTTTATAATCAAATTCCTACGTGTTGCTTGCTGACGTTTCTCTTATCTAAGAAGCAGCATAGGTCAGAACTCGAGAGCACGGGGACCCATCACTTACTTGACATTGCCCTGTGTCCCCATTTTCTCCTCCCTTTATTCCCTCTTTCAATATTTTAGGACACGGAGACCTGCTCGGTATCTTCAGAAGAGGAGCAGCCCTACTATTTCTAGTTTGTGCCAAGAGGGCTGTCCCAAGTAACAATTGACTTTGTTCCACTTGGATTCTGAGTGGCCAAAGAGGGACCACTTAACCACAAGTTTACTGCAGATCAGTCCCCTGCCGGGCTCCTTTTCCATGGAAGAGGAATCTGCTACCATCTGTATGTGACAAGAGCAAGCAGCTTGGGGCCTGTTTAAGTCACTGTATGAGGATTGATTTTGCCTTCAGAGATTAAAATAGACACATTTTATGTCTTTTCCACAACTTCCCTCTTTCTTTCTTACCTTCATTTGTCCTCAATAAAGTATATAGTTATCAATAGGCCTCTCAAATGTCACACAACAAGGAAACACTCTAGAAGCACAAGAGTGGCAGAAAAATAGCAAAAGCTCCACTCCCTGCTCTCACTCCCTGCTCTCCCTGCTGCCTCCCTAGAGATCAGCATGTCTTCAAGCCATGAGAACCTAAGCCTGGGACCCAGGGAGATTTGGGTCAGGAAGCTGAGCCTCAGTTAACTGGCTGTGTGACCCGGACAAGTCCCTCTCGGTATGTCTGTCTACTCATTAGCAAAGTGGTGACAACTAAAATCTGTCCAGATTGTTGTAAGAATTAAATGAAATAATACCTATGAAAACTGGTGGTATTATAATTACCTAATAGATGAGAGGGCTTTTGCCCCACTGCTGTGAGTGCTGGGGAGTGTGTATCACTGTCTTCATTTCATAAGTTAAAGCATAACCACATTTCTAAAGATCACATAAAAGTAGAAAGACACATTTTTCAAGAAGATATATAACCAAAGGAAACATACCCAGTCTCCCTATACCTTGCTGTGACCTATGATGTGATTGTCAGATAAAGTGCAAGACATGCAATTAAATGTATCTTTAGTTAAGCATGTCCAAATAGGACAGACTGATATTACATAAAAAATTGTTACTTATGTGAACTTCAGATTTAACTGAATGGCCTATATTTTTACTTACTAATGCTGGCAACCAGCGTGTGCAGGTATCTCAGCATTCCAAGTTGCTTTACCTGGTTGAGAAGTGTAAAAGCTCAAGGGCACTGGTCAAATTAGGCTGCCCTAATTTGAATCCCAAGTCATGATGGCTGTCCTGCATAATCTTAATCAAGTTTTAGGCAACTTTGGAAAGATATTAACAAGCTTCAGGCAAGTAGACACAAATATCCTTTCATGATATGTAGATTTGCCAAAAGCAATACAATGGCAAAATGAAAACAGAGCAGCTAGAACCAGATAAATAAACCATGCTACCTCTTCATTCAGAGGCATCAATCTATAAAGGAAATTTAAAATTTTTGTTATAAGAGTGTGGAGATATACTTTTACGATATGAAGATTTGCCTGCAGCAATATAAAAGCAAAATGAAAACAGAGTGGCTAGAGCGCATAGAAGGCTTGTTACTTCTCTATCCAGGAGCATCAATCTCCAAAGGAAATTTTATTTTATTTTATTTTTTTTTGCTTTAGAGTATTTCTTTGTCTCTGCTAACATAAGATATTGGAGAAGAACACTACTCTAAGGACAGACAAGAATTGTCCAAAGAGAAGTTTCAATGTGCCCTTAAATACCTGAGCAGGGAAATCCAGAGGAAGATGGTTCTTTGGAGAGGGGTAAGGGCAGGTGCACTCTTAGAAAGATGCCTCTGGTAAAATCTGGGACCACAGTCCATATTTTATTAGATTTTATTAAAAGCATGTCTAAAAACTAAACAAATAAGGGGAGGAAAAAGAATTACTCCAACTTTAATTATCTATAACATATAGTAATGTCTCCATTCAAAGTGGCTTTAAAAGTATAATTAACCATTAATTATCTTTCATAATTCTAAAGCAAGACTTAGCTGAGGGTGCTTATGTTCCTCGTTTGTTGGGCTGGGTCTGCAGTTATCAATCATCTCTGATCGGCTGAACAAATAAGAGAACTCATCAAATGGCCTGTTGTTGGCTGGGAGCTCGGCTGGGGCTGTCAGCTGGAAAGTGTACTTGTCTCCCCCACACACACACACCGCCTCTCTGTACTGTTGGAGCGCTTCGCAGTGCCGTGACAGAGTTCCAAGTATTCCTAGTGCACAAAAGATGGATATTTCTCAAGGAACACACTTACAAATTTCCAAGGGTCTCATCTACTACTTTCTATTAGTGACATCAGATCAAAAGGCCAACTTACCTTCACAGAAAGGGGAATAGGACTTATCACAAATGAAAAGGGGAGGAAAAAGAATTACTACCACCTTTAATTAGCCACAGTTCCCCCACGACCATGAAATTTGCTTTCTTCTCACATGTAAAATATTCTCCTCCATATTCCAAGAATCACAAACAACAACAACAACAACAACAACAACAACAACAACAAAACTTATCCATTTACAACATCAGACTTAGGCTTAAAGTCCAGGATCTTGTCATTTAGTCAGGTTCAAGAGCCCATGAGAAACTTACTCTGGGTGTCTTTGCTTGGAACTCCTTTAATATGGTTCTTTTTTGTTTGATGGCTTGTGAATTAGAGAAACAACCCAATATACAGTGCTGAGAGAGGACCAAATGAAGTAGAAACTTATGTTCAAAAAGAGAGGATATGGAGACAAACAAATACGACTCCCACCCGATAACCATTCTCAACTTCAGCCAGGCCTGTGTCATCTCTCCTTGCTCTGGGCTATGCATTGAATAGGATCCAGTTTTCCTACTGGGTGATGGCTCTTCAAATACCTTAGTTTCGTCTTCTGAGCCCTCAGTTCCACGCTCTGGGTCATCTGTCCTGTATTGACTTTATTATTGACTATATTCTTGATGTTCTGGCATCGGGGGCCTTGACCCTGGAGAGGCTGCCTCTTCCAAAGAGAGCTAAGTTTTATAGGTATCAAATTAATTCCCTGAGATCATGACTTGGATATGTAAATCAACCACCTCCTATATCAAATTCTCACACATCAAACCATTATTCATTCAGTCCCTGTCAAAAATCATGCAGGGACTAGATTACAAATGGCTACTAGGGATCACTCCTATTAACCAGATCCTGCTCCAAATTATTCAAACTCTCTAGTCCTAAGCTCACTAGGAGAGCCTAACCAGCTTTATCCATACGTTCCTGGAAAAACTCCAATAAAGGCTTGGGGTCATGCCCTCTCCTTCCAGCTCTCCTTACTTCTTGACAGTCTCATTGCTTCGCCATATGGTCCTGCATGACACAGAATGCCTCCAGTTTCTAAGAATCTGTGAGTATAAAATTCTTTTATGAAAACCACTTCCATGTTTATTGTCTATGCATCTGAAAATGTCTTTTTTACATAAGAAATGGTTCATGTTCATAATGGAAGAGCTTTCTCAGGCTGCTTCATGTCCAAAGAAGATTGGGTGTATAGGGGCCTCCTAATTTTCCATTAGCTGAGATTCAGTCAGGGATGAAAATCTACTACTACTAACATGGAATAAGAAACTTGCTATGGAAGTTAAACCTTCCACATCTGTGAGGTCTAGAAGGTAAGTAAAAATCTAGGAGAAATTGGATGATCAGTGGAGAGTCGCAAACTAGGTGTCATGGAGATATGGAGCAGGTGTACAAGTTGAAGAGTGCTGGAAAAGCACCAAAGTAAACTGGGAAGATAATCTAGGGCAAATACTATGGAACACTATAGTCTTCTGCACAGGTGTTGCCCTTGAGGGACTGCAGAAAAGAGTCTGATGGTGGTGAAGACCATGATTGAATAGCATTTGGAGAAGGAGCTGGATACAGAGCACTGGAGCTAAAGACCAGTTGGAAGTAAGTTTAGGACCTTCTGCATTTGTCTTTCACTAAATATTTGGCCAACCTGCTTTTATATCAGACTTTCGATTTTTCTCTGCTTTGCTGTGAATAGGGCTTCCCACTGCCTATGACATAAGTCTTTATTTCTCCTTTCTTTGCATTTGGTGGACAGAGTTGATTCATAACACTGGAATAATTCTCACTGTCTCAGTATTATCTACCCACACCTTTGCCATGTGGTCCAAGAGAGACTATTTAGCTGACAGAACTGTGATATAATTTAAAGCCTGGTCTCTTTTGGAATCATTTATCCCTGTACCTTTCCTTCATCCCTCCCTTTCTTTTTGCTTTCAAGACCTTTGTCCCCACCCCCTTTTTTAAACTCAATGCCTATGTGTCTGACTTACCGAACACTGTGCTAGGTACAGGGGTAGCTCCCACTATGAGTGATAGGGTATAGTTGTACCTGCACTTGTTTGAATCTGCCTACCTCATTCATGCAACTAACAGTTGTCATTTGAAGTATTATTTGCAAAATTAGATTTTGTGCAGGTGTTGTGGAGGCCCCCAGATCATTTTCTTGTAGAGAACAGAAGACACAACCACCAACTAATAGGAAAAATAGATATTGGAAAGGCCATAGGGGTTTTGAAGATAACCTGTTGTAAGGGATTGTTTTTGAAAAGATAGGTTATAGGGAGTCCTTTAATGCTTATCTATGGACTGGGACTTCTTCCTGCACCTAATGGAAACTCATTAAAGATTTTTGTACTGGGAAAGATTGTGGTAAGACTTGAGCTTTAGGAAAGTTTATCAGACCATGCAATGGAAACATTAGAAAGTGGGCATCACTGGAGTTAGGTTTGTCAGCTATCATTTAGTAGCTAGGGGAAGGAAGAACTCTCACTAAATCAATTATCAAATAAATCTTGGAGCTATGGTGTCCATGGCCCTGGGCTGATGCAAGTAACTCTGAGCTTTCACAGTTGTGGGCACAGGCGTTCAGGGAAATCATCATGCCATCTGGTTGACGGTAGTAAAGCTTCACTACTCTAGAGCCAGGGTACTGGAATTTCAGACCTGCTGAAAGGCAGGGAATCTGAAGGACTCAGGAGACCATGTCACAGAAGATAAATTCACTTGGTAACACAAGGGCAGTAAACTGTTCCTTTGGCCATGTCCTTTCTGACAAATGAAACTTCTCTTGCAACCAGATCAATAGTTACTGCACTAAAGAATTGTTGGAGAAAAATTTTAACTCAGTGGAGCTTATTTCCTATAAATCATCTTTACTTTTACATCCATTTATTCACACATATTGGTGAAACATGTGCTGTTAGTCAGGCTATACAGAGAGCATTAATGGTGGCTTGAAGGGAGGGTGTGCTGGAAAGAAACAGTGGACCATGCTGAGAGTTCTTCTGGGATGACAGGGAAGTTCCTTTCCAATAGGGTGGGTGCATGGAGTGCCCCATGCCAGGCTCAGTACCCAAGCTAGTCCATGGAAAACTAATGAAAATTGGGAAAATGTGGGGAACATTTTTTAGAATTAAACATAGTTTTCTAGAGATTATTCTTTATTTTGAAATGATGCCCTTCTTGTTTTTGGGTTTTTTTTTTTTTTGGTGTGTGTGTGTGTGTCTTCTTCTTCTTAGAAAATAATAGTGATGGTAGGTCATAGTGTTCTTTCCTTTCCTTTCCTCTTTCTTTCTTTATTCCCTTCCTTCCTTTTTTCCTTTCCTCATTTCTTCCTTCCTTTTAAAGTAAAAATGTCTTACTTGACAAAATTAAACACTGGCAATCTTACATTAATGCCTTCCCTGGCCCATGTCTCTGGGGTGGAAATCACTGCCTGGAGAAAGAGTCCATGCACAGCGGCTTTTGTACTGTTCAAATGTTTATCACAGACTTTCAAAGGCAACGATGGTATTCCTTTCAAGGTTCTACATGACAGAACAGGAAAGGTCATCTAATAGGTAAGTATACAATATGCTGCATCAGGATCCAAACCTACTAAAACATTGGCCAGTACCATCAGGGAGGGTACTGGCTGCACAGAGGAGCAGGTGGTGGCTCAAGAGGCATGATCCAGACCACTACTAGACACCAGGTCTGGGATGGGCCAGCCAACTCCAAGAGTAGCTCTGACAGGGGAGTCAAGGAACTAGTGTCCAAGATGCCAATCCATTATTTTCTAAAATAAAACAAATGAAACCCAGCTGTATTGTTACAAAAGAGATATCTTAGGGGGAAAAAAGGACAGAGTAACCTAAGAAAACTCATAAACATGTTTATGATAAAGACTTTTGAATTTTTTATGGGTTCCACCATGGAGCAAAACTAAGACTAGCTAATGAGAATACAAGAAACCCAGCTGATCTTGCTATCAGAGAACCAAAATATCCTGCAGATACTAGCATTTTCTCCAAATGGAATACATTGTTGCCTTGCCTACTTCCTCATTCTGTTTATAGTTCTTTAATAGCCAGAGCTTATCTTGGAACTCTTGGTGCACCCTCAAATCTTCAGCTGGTACAGAGCCTAATTTGTATTGTGGGACAGATAGGTGTGTGTTAAAATTTTTAATTATGTTTTTATTGGTGCATTATAATACATGATAGTAGGGTTCGTTGTGATATATTCATACATGCACATTTCCCAGTACCTTCCCTTTTCCCTCTCCTTCCTCCACCTGATCCATTTACTGATCTATTATTATTGTTGTTATTACTGGCATTATTATTTAATGCATTATAATTTTATATACATAAGCAGGATTTGTTTAGTATATTTGTACATGGACATAGCATAATTTGGTAGATTTCACTTCACAGAACTTTCCCATGCATTCCCCCTCTCCCTCCCTTTCAAGACCCTTCTATTCTACTGGTTATCTCATCTATTTTCTTGAGATCCCTTTGTTTTATTCCCATTTTTATGCTTCATTTTCTTTGTCCATTCATCTGTTGATGGACACTTAGGCTGGTTCCATAACTTGGCTATTGTGAATTTTGCTGCTATGAACAGTGGGATGCATGTATCACTATAGTATACTGATTTTTGTTCTTTTGGATAAATACCAAGGAGTGGAATAGCTGAGTGATATGGGCGTTCCATTTCTAGTCTTTTGAGAAATAATAATACTGATTTTCATAGTGGTTTTACTAATTTGCAGCCCATCTACTAGTATTCCTTTCACCTCATATCCTCTCTAGCATTTATTATTATTTATTCTTGATGTTTTTCATTCTAACTGGGCTGAGATGAAATATCAGGGAAGTTTTCATTTATGTGTCCCTGATTTCTAAGAAAGAAAGTTGTTGGACATTTTTTCATGTATTTGTTGGCCATTTGCATTTCTTCTTTTGAGAAATCTTTTACTTCATTTGCCCATTTTTATTGAGGCTTTTTTTTTTGGTGTTAAGTTTTTTGATTTGTTCATATATTCTGGATATTAACCCCGTGTCCCAAGAGTAGCTGGCAAAGATTTTCTCCCATTCCATAGACTGTCTTGAACACTGTTCACTGTTTCCTTTGTTGTACAGAAGGTGTTAAATTTGATGTCATCCCATTTGTTGAGTCTTAATTTTTTTCCTTTATTTTTTAAATTTTATTTTTTGAGTTTTAGGAGTTTTTTAAGAAAGCCAGTGCCTGTGTCTAACTGTTGTAGTGTTGACCCTATGTTTGGTTTGAATTAGATAATTTTACCTATTTCAGTGTTGATTTGAGTCCAACGTGGCAGTTTCTCCTAAAATTATTTTGGGGCTCACTCGGTATAGTTGATTTACAAGTAGGAATCCCTGAGGACCCTTAAATCTTAACTCATATTAATAAACTTTCTGTTTCTGCAGCAAAATACCTGAGAAAATCAACTTATAAAGAGAAAAGATTACTTTGGCTCATGGTTTCATGGTCAACTGGCCCCATTGCTTTCGACTGATAGCAAGATACCACATCATGGTGGTGAGAGCGTATTAGAGTACAGCTGCTCATCTCATGGTGGGAAAATCAAAGAGAGAAAGAGATTAGACCAGGATGCCATAATCTCCTTCACTGGCATCCCTAAAATGACCTAAAACCTCCCACTAGGCATTACCTCTTGAAATTTCTACCCAATAAGGCCATAGGTTGGGGACCAAGTTCTTAACAAACAAGCTTTTAGGGGGTACTTCATATTCAAACTATAGCACTTGTATTCCTAAGGTCCATGACCTTTTGAGGCTAACTTAGTTTCTCCATAAGTACAGAATCAGCAAGATTCCACAAATCTTAAATGTGAGTACTTAAGGATAAGTAAGGATCAGATGTTTTTGATGCTGCTCTTACTGCTACTTGTTGATATTGATTGACAATGATTAAGGGTCAATGGAACTGCATTGGAGCAGCAGGAAGAACATAAGTCAGCTTGTAAGGGTTACAAAAGGGTTAAGGGAGGGAGTGGTATTTGTATTGAATTTGCCAAATGAGTAGAAGGTTGGGACAGGAGTTGAGAGCAGGTCATGTTGGTAGGGCTGCTGGAAATGTTAGGGACAAGAAGTTTTGTGGACCCTGAAGTCCATCAGTATGATGTGAGCAAAGATTTTGAGAGACAGTGGAAGTTACAGGGAACAAGACAATAAAAATAGATGAAGGATCCTGACGGTCTTAGAGGGAGGACTTGGAGCATCCCAGGAGCAGCTGGGCTTCCTATCAGGGTAATCCCTTCTGTGGACCATGGCGACTTAGAAATATATAACTTTCACATCTTTAAACCCCACATGTTCTTGGATAATCTTCAAAGTATGATGTATGCAAAGGAAAGTCTTACAATGACTCAAATTTCTGGTTTGTTCTCTACTATGTGAGAAATGGAACATTGGAAATTATGTCAGGAAAAGACCTTTATTTCCCCTGCTTTGAAAAAATTTCCCTTCTCTTTTCTCTGCTTGTGTCATTTAATTGGTGATAGGATCACAAATTTGACAAATGAGCAGGTGATCTGCTTTTAGCATAACAACAAGGGCAGTTTTTAAAAAGTACATATTTTGTATTTATAAATGAGCTTGGCTTCTTGTTTTCTAAATCTACGTAAGACATTTCAAATGGGCCCCCATTGTAGAGAGTAAACACTCCCCCCTATAGTTCCTTCTCCTTGCAGGGCTCCTACAGCTGAGACTGTATATGGGAAAATTGTATTTTGATAGATATTTTGAAAACTAGGCTCCCTTCATCCTGTATTTATCAGCAGCTATTATAATTTTACTGAGAATTAACATCAGACATTGGGATGAGAATCCTCGGTCCACCAATATATAATTCTTAAAGCCCTGAAGTGATTTTAATGCATTAATTAGAAGCCACCGCCTGAGTCCAAGATTAGACTCCTCTCCTTTTCTTTTTTAGTAGAAAGCGCAAGAAAACTAATGATTCTTAAAGCCATTGGAGTGAGAAGGGATTGTCCAGAAAAGATGGATATGTTGTGGGGTGAGAGAGAACAAGATGCCAAGCAGAGAATTTGCTCATCCACATGATGAACACACCCAGGCAGCCTGTGCCTACCACAGGTGCTGGGGCAGAGGGTGAGCTTACAGGAAATGATATGGAATCTTAAAAAGAACAGAAGGGAAGATGGAATCCTTTAGCCAAGAAACCTCCCAACCATGTCTGAGCCCTCCCAGGTGTGAGGCTTGTAACATTTCTCATAAGAAAATGACCTTATAGGTTATCTTAGTTAATATTGTGATGCCATAACAGACTACAACAAAATCAGGAAATTATGCAGAAAGAAATGCATGGGCTTACTGTTCTGGGAGCTGAGAAGTACAAGATCAAGGGGCTGGCATGGGGTGAGGGCCTTCTTGTTACATCATAGCATGGCTGAAGGCATTCCCCAGTGAAAGGGCAAAGAGACAGCAAGAATGAGTGAAAGCCAGAGAGCTGGGCAGACCCTCCCATCCCCTGCAGTAGGAAACCTACTCTGCAGTAAAAACATATCCAGTCCTGAGGGTGGATCCCCCCCCCCAAAAGCTCCCGCCTCCTGGTGCCATCACAAAGGCAATTCATTTCCACAAGAGTTTTGGAGGGAACAAATAGCACAGATAAGACTTCTCCTTCCTTCCTATACACATCACTCCTGTCCTAGGTGATCTGGGAGCTCATCACCTCTTCTTTGGGACTCTGCAGTCTCTTTGGAAGGTGAACCTGGCTGCCAGCATTGTCACAGGCAAACAAAGTCCCACCGGTTTTCTGAAGCATAGTCCCCCAGCTCTCTTGTGCTTGGGCTTCTGTCCATTTTCTTCCTTTCTTGTCTCTTCCCTTGCAAAGGGACTTTAAAGAACTCTAAATAAGTATGAGCCTGCAGAGCAAACTACTATGACAGTAAAATGACTGTGGTTACAAGTGCTACTTATTCAAAATCAAGTCCTGCTGGTAGGACTTGAAGAATGGGATTAAATGTTTTAAAACAGTGCCTCATTTTATCCTGATATGAAAGCCAAGAGAAAGCAGGTTACTATATCCAGTTTGTAGTTGAGGGGATGGAAAGTCTGGGGGACATGTCTGAGGTCGCAGGAACAGTAGGTGAAGAGGCAGGTGTGAAAGTCAGTCTGACTCTAAGCCTCACGCACGACATCACCTTGAATGCTGACAGTGAGCAGGTTACAGCCCTCTCCCCACAGATCACAGACCCACTTGAGCTTGAAATCCAGGATGCTTCTTTGATATCTTTTGACCTCAATCATTCTTCCATGTCTGGTTTTCTGGGTTTAATTCCTGTGACTCTTGATGAAAAGAAATCACAAGTTTACCACTAGACCTTGCCAGAACCCACGATGCTCCCTAGGGCTCACACCACAGTGAATGTGGACTTCAGATCTGCCTTACAGAAAGCTGCTCACAGGCTAGCTTCAGTTTTCTCATGGAAATAACATCTTGCTCATGCAGCTATGGTGAGGGTTAACTAAAATCTTATATGTAGAAGACTGAACCTGTTGCAAAGGATGTGCCTAGAAAATAAAGGTCTGATTTCATGCCTTTCCAGCTTCCAGCTTACTTGGACCAGACAGGCTACATTCAGCAGAGCCCCAGTAGAACACTGTCCCAGGTCATGGCCAGAGACAGCATCTTGCAGCATTGGAGGGATTGGAGATGCTTTGCCTGATGATTGCTCACAGGTTGGTTTCCTTGTTCTAGTCCAGTGCTTGGGTGTTCCCTCTGCCTCTCTCATCATAGAGAGAAACTTATGGTCTCACTATAACAAAAGAAAATGTCCCTATTCTTATTTTTTCAGAGGGAGCAAGGTGATGCCTAAGCAGATTGGCTTGTGATTCAAACCAGAGGAGTGGGACCAGCCGAAGGCAGTGGGTTGGAACCTGCTGATTGTGATGTTGGGGTCAGAAAGTTAGGTGGAAATGACCTCCAGCTTGTCACTTAACTGTTTTCAATTTGTTCCTTTACTTCTCTTCAAAACCCTGACTCCGAATGTTTTGAAAGTTACACCCCATAAATAATACCTGAGAAGTATTTGGTCCCTGCCTGGTTGACAGGAAACGGTTAATGCCTGAGGGCTCTCTCTTCTCCCATTTATGTCCTTGTCATGTTCAGATGCAGGCATCTGCAAGGGAGTGCACTCTGGCCTGAAGGATTTGAAAGATTAACAAAATGAGCCTCGACTACAGCGGATCCCAGACTCTGTCCAGGTGAGGGATGCACCTCACCCGAGGTGCTGCTGCCCGCAGGCATGGAGGAAGCAGAATGAAGGATGTGTCATCTCCCTCCCCAGCACTGGCGGAGGGTGAGGTCAGAGAGGCAGAAAATCACACTCACCAGGAGCCGTTCTTCATTTTCTGCAATGAAATTTGGGAGGATCATCTTCAATCAGTGTCATTCCCTAGAAGAAAAGCAGCCACTTTTATGTGTTCATTCTGATTTTCCGCAAAGGGAAACCTTGATGAGGCTGTCCTTTGCATCCGTCCTCCCCACCTGAAGCACCTGTCACCTCCTCCCAACATGCTCCAAGTGCAGCTGTGGATGGGGGAAAGCTGCTCTGTGTCAACCCTGTTTCTACCTTGTTTCTTGAAGGTGCTTTTTAAAATTTCTCTCCGGCACCCTTTCCCATCCACTGAAGCTCCTTAAGGTTTTGTGTCTGCCTCCTGCAACACAGCTGCCATCTAAGGGACTTGATAACACCCCTACCCCAGCATTCACCATGGCTGGCCTGATTCCTGAGCCCTGCCACTATCAAAATACCTAATACTTCCCTCATTTACGTTTTCCCTCACTTTCAGAGCAGGAGAAATTCTCTTTCTAGCCATAAGCTTATACTCCTGTGTATGATTCCAAAGTGCCATTTTGCTAAATTGCCTTATATTCCTTGACCTGAGACCCATCACTGTGACTCACATCTTTAGATGACTATAGTAGTCCATAGGTGAACTCAAGTTTAATCTATGACGTCATTCACTCACATGGCCCTTTTACACCCTTTCCACTGCTGTGGTCCTGATGTAAGCCATTCTCACAGGTCAGCTGCAATGTCATAACTGCTCACCTGGACTGCCTGCTCCTGGTACCTTCCCTGTTTCCCTCCCGAGTCGAGTCGGAGCCTTGGCAGCTGAGGGACTCACCAAACAAGAGCAAGCTGCTCGAATCCTTCTGGCTGCTCTCCCCATCTCTGGGGTGGAGAGAGACTTTGGCAGTTTATCTCCTGCCCCATCCTGCCCTGCCCACTCTCCAACCTCACCTCCTACCCCTTCCCTCCTACCCACCCCACTGAGTGATTACGCCTCACTGTCCTTGAACAGGGCAGGTGTACCACTACTTCAGAGGAATGCTTATCTCCCAGAAATCCACACAGATTTTCCCCCTCAAACACCACCCTTTTATTGAGGTCTTCAGTAAATATCTTACTGTAAATTACAGTCCTTATCTTCCGTCCTCTGGCATCAAACATTCTTATTTGGCTTCCTTGCTTTATTGTTTTCTTCACAGTACTTACCATTTTCTACCATACTGTACATTTTACTTAACATTTTTTTTTGTCTGTCTCCTCCCAAGTGATTTTAAGGTCCAAGAGAATGGGGGTTCTTATCTATATCCCAGAACCTAGAGCACTTCCTGGCACATAGTAAGGACTCAATAAATGCATATTGAATAAATAGACTCTAATTGCTGCCATGATAGGCCTGCTCATCTCTCCATCTATTTCTTCAGCTTTATTCCTCATTGCAAGGCACGTCATGGTCTTGTGACTGGCCCTATAGGCTGCATACAGCAGGGAGAAGATAAGGAAAGGGCATGACCCCTCTCCTTAGGAAACAAATCTACCCAGACTTTTCCCCAGTCATTATTTATGTCCTGCCTTTAACTAGATTTTTTGTGACCATGTGTCACTGACTTTAAGGGGCTCTATGAAGAGCAGATGACCTTGTGCACACCTGTTCCCCATTCAAGGTCCATGTTCTATTTGCTGACAGTCGGCTATCATGGAGATGAAGGATGGCACTGTTATTATTACAAGTTGTCAAGAAACCTCATTGGCTTGATCAATCCAGGCAACCTTTATTTAGAGGGAAGAGAAAAATCAGTCAAATCAGTTATTTGACAAGGTGTCAAATACACAATCACTTGTTTGACTCAAATGAAATTTGATGTCAGGTGGGTTGGTTGTGTTTAGATACTTGCCTTCCTTCTGAGACTATGAAGAGCACACATACTCAGTTTTGAACCCTTAGAGAAGGAGCCCATACTTGCTTCAAAGCCCATACTGGTCTGAAAAACTAGAACTACTCTTTGTGGATGGACTTGTGGAGAATATTCCTAACTACTTCCTATGCCAGTATATTTGAGCTTCAGTAGTTATCCTCTGAGAGACTGCAGCTTCCTTGGAGTGGGGAACTAGTATTTGCAGAGTGGCTGAATGCAATAGCATTTTACATGCACGCTGTTACTTATTTCTCAGAACAACCTCATAAAGTAGGTTTTAGTATCACATTTTATTGTTAAGAACATGAGGATCTAGACAGGTTCAGCAATTCTCCAAAGTCACTTGATGTGCAGTGACAGAGCTGAGATTCGAACAAAGTTCTGTTTGATTGAATTTCAAATTCCTTTAGTGAATCACTCTGTATCCCTAGTCCTCATTCTTCATCCTCCAGGCTAGTTCTGTAGGAAGTTGGGTAAGAGCTGTGTTTAATATAGTCAAAAGTTGAGAAGGAAAAACAGATTCCAAACCCTCTTCCTTTTGTTGGTGTGATCCTTGGAGTGCATTTGTTCTCCTGTTGTGCACACAAGAATTGGGGTACAGGCAGTCATTAGTTAATATCCAATGTCAACCATTACTTATATAATTCTATGTTAAGATTCATCCAGTTGCTAGAGAGAAAAATCCCTTTTATTGAGGTCTTCAGTAAATATCTTACTGTAAATTATAGTCCTTATCTTTTGTCCTCTGGCATCAAACAGTCACATCATTCATCAAACAAATGATCCAAAGGAAATCCATTATTAGCTCTCAAAAAAATCTTATGGTTTGAACCCACTTTAGCAATGGTAGAATAGAGATACTTAAACTACAGTGCTAAAACTATGTCCCCCTTTATCTCCTGTCTCTATTTTCTTTAATGTTAGCCTTTTGTCAATAGTTATCCCTTTGAGGTGGCAAGATTATCACAATTATACTTAGCTTACTTGAGCAATCCCAGAAGAAAGAGATCATTTCATTCCAATATTTCCAGAAAAATCCAGGAACTCAGTTTCACTATTGACTTGAGCTATGTGCCTATCCCTAAACTCAAATGATAGCCAAGACAATAGAGCTAACTAACCAAGCAGAGATCACAGATTGGGGTGGGTCAAATTCAAACTTCATGTACTAAGGTCCCGGGGATTTGGCTTGTGGTAGAGTGCTTACCTGGTAGGCACAAGGCCCTGTGTTCAAATTTTAGTACCACAAAGCAACCATCACCAAACCAAATACAAAACAAAATGCTTGTGCTAAAATTTAGAGAAAGGGATCTCCAAAAGCAAATCAGGGTATTATGGCCAGAAGAATGGTAAATGGATGCTGGACAGGAGGAAAATTAAAAACATTCACTAAACCAGCTGTGTTTACAGCATGTCCTCTATGTGTATCAATTTCCTTATCTGTAAAACAATCATGTCAAGTGTCTCACAACATGTTTTAAGGATCGGATGAGATAATGTTTGAAATTGCAGGGCACAATGCTTGGTGCTTTGTAAATGCTTCAAATAGTATATTATTACTTTATATTACAACGCCCCAGCCCCTGTGACTCCTACACATTCCTACATGCAACAGGATTGCCTTGTTCTCCTCCTGCCTCTGGTTCCTTGTTTAAATAGCTCAGAATTTCTCAGACAATTGTTGGAATTTTTGATGGCCAGAAGGTCCGTGGGAAGCTGGAACTTTCAAAAAGGCTGCTACAAAAGCTGTTGGCATCCCTCGTTTTTTTCAACTGGGGGTGTGCATTATGATTTGTGCAGACACAGTGTGAAGCAGAGGTACACATCTCATTATCCTATTAATTCTCTAACATGTTGCTATTTGGCCATAATCTCCTTTCCCCAAAGACAGGGAGGGAGAAGGAGACAAAAACAGTGACACAAATAACAGATTGTGCTTTGATACACATGAAAGATCCGGGGGTGTGTGGCAGGGGAATAACATCATCTGTAGCAAATACTTATTTCTTAAAACCTGGTCCCTCTAGCAATTAACTGATTGGGGAATATCTTTGAGGGGAAGTCATATTAAATAAACTGAGGAGATAAGCTTCTAGGGACAGCTTTCTCTTCCCTTTCTTCAAAATCTGTTCTGTAAATATTTCAGGATAAGTACTGAAAGCTGACTTTGCCTCTCTGGTGGCAGATAGCATTGTTTTAGGAAATGAATTTTATAGGCAAAAATCTCCAAAATGCTTTAAAAAAAAAACAAATTATTTTTCATTGATGGAAAATAAAAATGGCATAAGAAACAAAGGATCACAAGGGAGCAGGTGACCATGACATGAACAATCTAATCTTTACCTTTTGTTTCTGATACATTCTTCATCTGAATGTAAATTTTTTTTCCCATTTCAGATAAAGAAGGTGTGCGGTGATCCATGCTTTTGTTGAACCAGCATTTGTTCTAGAGTCTTCAGCTGTATCTATAAATAAAATGTACATAGTCCTACTTTTAAGATTTTGTTATACTTTGGGTTAGAATGTCCCCCAATGGTTGGTGTGTTGGTGTGTTCGTCCCCAATGCAGTGATGTTCAGAGGTAAGGGGCTCTTGGGAAATGATTGAATCATGACGGCTCTTAATCCATTGATGGGTTCATAATTGAATGGACTGTTGGAAGTAGTAGAAACTACAAGAGCATGAGTTTATGTTTTAGTCAGCTTTTTTTTGCTGCTGTGACTAAATATCCTGACCAGAACAGTTGTAGAGGAGGAAGAGTTTATTTGAAGGCTCATGATTTCAGAGGTCTCAGTCCATAGAGAGCAGGCTCCATTCCTTGGGGATGGAGGTGAAGTAGAACATCATGGTGGAAGAGTGTGGTGGAGGGAAGCAGCTTACGTGATGATCAAAAAGCAGAAAGAGGGAGACGGAGGGAGAGAGGGAGGGAAGAAGGGAGAGAGAGTAAGAGAGAGAGAGAGAAAACGCTCCACTTGCCAGATACAAATATATACCCCAAAATCACACCCCTGGAAACCTACCTCCTCCAGTCACATTCCTACCTGCCTTCAGTCACCACTCAGTTAATACCATCAGGTGATTAATCCACTGATTGGGTTAAGACTCTCACAACCCAATCATTTCTCCCCCAAACATTTTTGCATTGTGTCACACATGATCTTTTGGGGGACACCTCACATCCAAACCATAACAGCTTACTTGTGGGATGTAGGCCACTGGGAGCATGCCTACAAGGGCATATTTTATCCCCAGTCTTGTCTCTTCTCTTCTCTGCTCTTCTCTCTCCTCCTCTCCTCTTCTCTTTTTCCCACTCCTCTCCTTTCCCATCTCCTTCTCCCCAGGCTGCCATGAAGAGAGAAGTTCTGCCATAACACATCTTCTCCACCATGATGTTATGCCTTGTCACAGGCTTGAAAGCAATGGAACCATTTGACTATGAACTGAAACCTCTGAAAGTATGAGCCAAAATAAACCTTTATTCGTTTAAGTAGTTTTTATCTGGTATTTTTGTCATAGCAATGAAAGTTGACTAATAGATCTTACACTCAGTGGGCTGGTGCTGTAGCTCAGGGGCAGAGCATTTAACTGTAGGCGTGAGGTCTTAGGTTCAATCCCCACTGCTGAAAAAAGAAAATTCAGAGATAAAAAGTGAAGCAAAAGAAATATCATGCAGGAATAATCATAAACCAAAGAGGTGAGGTAGGTTTAAGTGATAGAGTGTTTAGATGGCAACTTTGGGCCATGTGGTTATACAAGTGAGCTGACACACCACTAGATCCTATTTAGAAGTTGCTGTACTTATCCTCCAGCACCTGGAGAATAAGTCTATGGCCAGAAGCTTAAACCTCAACTTCAGGAGGATTGTCCTTGGCTGATAGGAGATGACTATGAGACAATCAACCATGGGTTGATACAGTAGAGAAAAACCTGTTCCCTTACTTAAAGTCTGACCACCCATAAGGAGTAACTAACTTATGCTCAAGACCCACCTTGACCATTATAATCCACAGGTCAATCCAAGACTAGACATTACCTAAAACCACATCTAAGACTCCATTTTGATATCTGTTTCCTTTCCTTTTCCTGCCTTTCTCCCTTTTCTAATTTTTTCTTACGTCTGTTTCTAGGAAACCCAAACCAAGACAGCAGTAAAGGAGAACCTCTTTTGATATGATACATATGCTGGGAAATGAGTGATAAGAAATAACCAGACCTGTAAACCTCTGATGGAACAAGCTCCACATGCTGAAAGAACCAAGAGATCATGGGTGCTGAGCATTAAAAAAGAAGGAGAGTTTAGGAAGAGGTATGTCTGAGACTTTAAGGTCTAAACCTAGATCTCATAGGATAGGAGCCTTGTCTCAGGGATTTTAGTCAAAGTATAATGGGAAACAGGAAGTTTTTGGAAGCTGAGAATTCTGACTTGTATTTTAAAAGAATATCTCCAGAGATCAGATAATCCTGAGGTCAAAGTAGAAGCAGGGAGACCTGTTATGATACTTTGTAAGTAGGGACCTTGATTTGGACAAGTAACATCTATTTTATCTGTTATATGCTAGGCAATTTACATATATTCCTGAATTCTACTAGCAGCTCTGTTAGGTGAATGCCATTTTAGAGGTGAGGAAACTGAGTTTTAGTTTTCTTAAGTGGCTAATGTGAAATTACACAGCTGTAGGTGGTATATCTAGGATTTAAACCAGACTATCTGCCTCTAAAATCTGTGGGTTTTTTTTTCCTTTTAAATTATACTACCCTTTCTTGTCCAATTTCCTTGTATTTATTTTCTCTAAAAATAGTTAAATTATTTTTGGCTTGCCTAGTTGGGGTTATCAGTCTTTGAAACATTTCCTATTTCCCTGTTGAAGCATCAATCTGTTGGGTCCCTCAGTCTGTTAGGGCCCCTGAAACACTGGTTGCCATTATCCAAATACATCTGTTTGTAATTATAAGATGCCCTTACACTTCCCCTTTTTGTCAACATAATTACTCTCACTCATGAACACTGCCCTGACCAGCCCAGGGACCCACTCCCCTGCCAACTGCAATAGCTGATTTCCAAAGCCCCTGCCACTCCAGTCCAAACATATGGACCCCCTTCTCAGCTCCAAGAACTAGAAGGTTTGGATCCAAAAACAATGTAAATGGAAGTTACTTCTGTCTTTATCTCTGTCACCCTGGCAATGCAAGAAATGGTTAAGTTAACTAGGGCCATGTTTGGAATTGTAACAAAATCAATGACTTTGTCATCCAGAGGGAAATTTTTAATTAATATTTAAATCAGAAGTGATCCTCTTGCCATAGACAGCCATGGCAATCCAAACCTTTTCCTCCCAACATGAAGCAGATAGAAGAATTAGAAGCCAAGTCTTTTTCCAAGAATTGGGTTAGAATTAGGGAAGAAAATGGGAGCGAATCTTTGCCACAAGCACATCAGATAGAGCACTCATCTCTAGGAAAAAAAAAACCTTAACACCAAAGAAACAAATAACCCAATCAATAAATGAGCCAGGGAACTGAACAGATACTTCTCAGAAGATATATATAATCAATCAATAAACATATGAAAAAATGTTCAACATCTCTCTTAATTAGAGAAATTCAAATCAAAACTACTATAAGATTTCATCTCACTCCAGTCAGAATGGTAGTTATTAGGAATACAAACAACAATATGTGTGGGAGAGAATGTGGGGGAAAAGGTATACTCATACATTGCTGGTGGGACTGCAAATTGGTGCAGCCAATCTGGAAAGCAGTATGAAGATTCCTTGGAAAACATGGAATGGAACCACCATTTGACCCAGCTATCCCATTCCTCAGTTTATACCCAAAAGACTTAAAAACAGCATACTACAGGGACACAGCCACATCAATGTTTATAGTAGCACAATTCACAGTAGCTAAATTATGGAAACAACCTAGATGCCCTTCAGTAGATGAATGGATAGGGAAACTTTTGTATATATATATATATATAATG
>NW_025999945.1:4233924-4259140 GCF_001458135.2 Marmota marmota marmota | reverse complement strand
TATATATATACACACACACACACACACACACACACAATAGAACATTACTCAGCATTAAAAGAGAATAAAATCATGGCATTTGCAGGTAAATGGATAAAGTTGGAGAATATAATGCTAAATGAAGTAAGCCAATCCCCCCAAATCAAAGGCCAAATGTTTTCTTTGAAATGAGGATGCTAACTCATAATGGTGATGGGGGCGGGGAGCATGGGAGGAATGGTGAACTTTAGATAGGGCAAAGGGGAAGGAGGGGGAGGGAGGGGATAAGAGGGTAGGAATGATGGTGGAGTGAGTTAGACATCATTACCCTAAGTAAATAAATATATAAATACACAAATGGTGTAAAAATACTTTTTGTACAATCAGTGACTTGAAAAAATGTGCTCTATATGTGTAATATGAAATGAATCGCATTCTGCCATCATGTGTAACAAATTAGAATAAATAAATTATTTTTAACAAAATAGACCCACACACACACACACACACACACAAAAACAAATTAGGGAATAGAATCTATCAGAGTTTAAGCAGAACACAAGCTCTGAAGAATATCAAATCAGAAATAGTGGTAGCTCAAGTTTTGTACCTGGTTGATGAAGATTCTGGGTTAAAGTATGAACTTTGAGAAAGGGCCAGTTGAAAAGTTCTGTGTAGTTAACATAAGACTGTGAAGTAAACTTGAGATAAATCCAATGTGCACTAGATAAGGAAGGGGAAAAAGAGGAGATTAACATTTACTTAGCCTTATTCCTGTCAATCATGGTCTACCGGTATGTTACCTCCAAAGTGACATTTAATCCTTATACCAATCCCGTGAGGGTAGTTATTATCATATAGACTGTCTACTGGAGGAAAGGGACTCAAAGACTCTAACAGTTTGTCTTAGTGAATGGCATAGAGAGATCTAAGCTCTGGTCTCTGTAGTGTCAAGGATTACATTATCTTTCCAATCTGCAAGAGTGAAAATAGAAAAGGAAAGAAGAAAACAGGACTAGGAAAGAGATGTTTTCTTTGAAGATACCCGACCAAAAGGAACAAGTAGCTCTTTAATTTCATGTTAAGGGAATTATTAGAGATCACATAGAATCCAGAATCATATTAATTACAGCTTGATGAGTGTGTGCATGTGTGAACCAAAAATAACTGCTATAATTGCTTATCATTCATTCCATAGTGTGTGGTTCTATTGCTTTCAAACATTCCTCTTTGACCCTTGTTAATAGTGAAGAACCACTGAAGTCTTAGTAAGCCACAGTAGCTGAGCTGATGTAATTTGTATCAGCAGTTTGCAGAGCAAGTTATCACATCTCCACAGAAGACAGAGAGCCTCAACAAGTTCTGTTTCCATTGGGACAGCCAGAGCTCCAACCTGTACTGCGAAGTGGGGGTTGTTAATTGTCCTAATTCTAATTCTCAACCTGTAGTTAAATCCACATGGAGGTCTGAGCTACTGATAGGAGCTTTTGCAAAGTATTTCCAGTGACCTATTTGGCCTCTGCCTGCTCTGTACTGCATTTTTGTCATTTTCTTTAAGCAATTCTCAGTGGTCTGGCTGGATGTATAAGTGTACAGCTGACTCACAGGCTGACTCAGCAGATTCATTGCCTGAGGATAGAGTTGCTGCTGGGCTCCCTGGATGGAGTCCTAGCTTCCTTTTTATAATGTCCTATTTGGAGAAACCTCTTGGGAACAGCTTGATTGTATCATGGTCTCTTCTCCTTGCCTCTGCTAAGGTGGTCTTACCTCTGTACAAGAAATCAGGCACAGCCTGTCTGTCCCTTATGGCAAAGTTTCTCTTCCCTTCCTCCCCTCCTTCCTTTCTTCTCTCTCTCTCTCTCTCTCTCTCTCTCTCTCTCTCTCTCTCTCTCTGATTTCTTTGTTCCTCTACTTGGCTCATCCTTTGCCGTTAATTTTCCTTGCCCACCTAGAACTCAACTTGTCTCCTATGAACTCTTTTCTGACTAATACATAGCTGACTTCAGTGTACAGAATTTTATTCTCTAGGATGTCCTTTGAGAGTTGAGAAATGCAACTGCCAATCTTATGGTTGAAAGAGAGCTGTATTCAGAAAGAATAAGTGAAAATATGATCAAGCAAGCATTTTCAGGTCTCAGTAAAATGCATTTTGCTGAAATGATAAGACTGAGAATACAACTTATAAGAAGCAATCCTCTAATCAAAAGAGCATAGCAATTCTGCCCTGGCTGTATAGGTCTCTCTTCTGGTCAGTGGAATGACCATCTAACTGGTCCAACTATATAGGATCCTTATAGAATATTTAGGGTATGGCAATTTCTGGGCCAGCATTTATATATTCCTTTCCCATATGTGTCAAATTGGGTACATGTGATAGCTATAAACACAATAACAATAACCAATAATTCCTGAATATCATGTCAGGGATTATTCTGTTTCAGTGTTTATCAATGACAATCTTATGAGGTATCTATCATCAAAATTTAATACCCACTTTATCTGTGAGAAAAATGAAGCTTGCAAGAGATAAAGTATTGCCATGGCCACTCAACATATAAAATTAGCATCAAAGTCAGTACTTTCAGCACTAGATACCCTTGTCCTGTAAGGCAAAGTGCAGATTAGAGACTCAGACAGGAGGAAAGGGACCTCACCACTCTTGGAGATGGGGAAGGAGAGGACAAAAGAACTCAAAGGTGCAGAGCACCACCATGTTTTCCAGGTACTATGTGATGCCACTTATAGATACTTTATAATTTAAACCTCACCACAAAAAGGAGGTTACTCTCATTATCCTCATTCTGCATTCAGTATTTTCCCCTTATGGGGATATGTTCCAAGATCTCCCATGGATGCCTGAAACTGTAGATTGTCCTGCATCCAATATATGCTCCTTTTTCCTATGCATACATACCCATGAAAAAGTTTAATATATAAAATAGGCATAGTAAAAGATTAACCATAGCTAAAATCTAATTGATTGACTGAGGACTTGCTTTGGACACCATCTGCTGTAGTTTGGATCTTGAGAATCTCTGAGAGGCCCATGTGTTGAAGGTTTGGTCCCTGCTGTGGACCTACTGGGAGGTGGTGGAACCTTTGTGAAGTGGAGTCTAATGGAAGGAAGTTAGGTCACTGGGGGTATGCTCAAGGAGATAAAGGATCTGGTCCACTTTCTGTCTCTTTGAATTTTGCTTCCTGGTGTCCATCATTTGAGCAACTTTGCTTCACCAAACATTCCTGCCATGATATTCTGCTTCACCACAGCACCAAAAAACAATAGAGCCAGTCAACCATGGTCTGAAGCCTCTGACACCATGAGACAAAATAAATATTTTCCCCTTATAAGTTTTCCAAGGAATTTTATCGCAGTAACAGAAAGTTAATTAACACAGCATCCTTTAACCTCAGTGCTAGGGATCAAACCCAGGGCCTTGTGCATGCTAAGGTCATGCTCTACCACTGAGCTAAGGTCATACTAAGTCATGCTAAGGTCATGCTCTACCCCCCATCCCCATCCCAGACCTTAACATTGTCTCTTTAATCAACTTCTTTGACTCTGCCAGAAATTCGGGAGCAGTATCTTCATTGGCAGACACAACCTCTCCAGTAATTTTTATATTTTCTAGAGGATTTCACGGTTTAGTCTTTGTAGGGGCTCAATGCTTCTGGTGCAGACATGTTGCCATCAATTGGAACATGTTTTCTGTTTACGTCTTCCGCCCACAAATTTAATACCTTTCTCTATCTTAACTTAGCACTTATCACACATTGTGGCCGTAACTCCTGCATTTGAGGTGTGACAGCAAAACTAGCACATATTTCTTTCCCCTCTTCACAATTTCACGGTTTGAAGATTCATTCTTACTATAGATCTTAACAACACGACACACTGTAGAGTATTGGTTGTTTACTCTTATGACCACGTGGCTAGCTAGGAGCTGAGGTTCACAAAAGAGGACCATGCCACATATCACTAGTATAGGAAAAGATCAAAATTCAAACTTTGAAATACATTTTCTACTGAGTATGTGTCATTTTTGCACCACTGTAATGTCAAAAAAATCCTAAGTCATACCATCCTAAGTCAGGGTCCATCCATGTGTGGAGATACAGGCTTGGCTCAGGGCTATTGGTTTATTTACCAAAGGCATTCACTTATTCATTTATAAAACAGCTATTCACTGGACAGCTAAGAAATATAATGTTCTATGTTGAGTGCTGGAATGAATAAAATTACTGGAGTTACAGCCCAGAGGAGGAGTTGGATACTAATAAAAAGACACACAAGAAAGATGTGATTATAAGTGTCACAAGTGCAGGCATGATGCTCAGAGAGTAAGCATCTGCCTAATTGCTGGGAAAGGGGGCAGGGAAGGCTTCCCCAAGGAAGTGACAGTTGGGCTGTCAAAGGACAAAAATTACAACAATGCAGTGTAAAAATCTTAATTGACTTTATTTTCAATTCTAGAATTGGGCAACACTTCATTGCATAAAATAGAATAAGTGGATGTTGGACTGAGCAGAAGAGATTGGTTTTGTAGACAGAGAAAAAATGAAGAAAGTAGAAATAAAGAACAAAAAAACAGATTGGTCACTTCAAAGTTACTTTCCTTGTTAGGTGGGCTAGGCAGAAGGGACAATAGAAAAATAACAAATTGGTTAATATCAGGTTACTTAAAGTTACCTTTTTCAGGTAAGGATTAAGGCAGAGGGAACTTCATCATCACGCCAATTAAAATTGCCTTGTATGGGACACTTTGGCCATTATCTCTCCTGATAACAAGTTAGTTTCAAGTTCAGATAACAAGTTAGTTTCAGTTCAGTGACATGGACCATCGGAGTGACTGACTCCATTTTGATTTTTAATCTATTGGAGTTTAATGTAGGAGCTTAGTCCAAACCAATAGTCTTCTATGATGCTTTTGAACACAGCTAAAATATAAAGTATGTGTAGGTGGCACCTAGGGATGAGAAGAGAGATCACTCCCAATGCATGGGAAAGAAAGTGCTAAGACCTTGCAGGAGGAGAGAATGTAACTCATTTGAGGAACCCAAAGATAAAAGGGAGAGCTTAGAAGTGCCAGGAGACTAAAAAGTCTGAGAAAAACAAGGCTCAGCTGAGACACATAAAATCACATGGTATTGATGGGCTCTTGACTCCTGGCATCCAGTAATTCTTTTATTTGGGCCGTCATCTTCCACAGTGCTGAGGGGTTCTGCACAGCTGTCAACCGTCTACTCCAGAATTTAAAGGAAAGCTGAGGAGTGAAGTAAGTACTGTACAGCAGAGGGTTTTAATAGAAGAAGGGGGACAGCTTGGCTTCACTATTTTTGGAAAAAAAATATTGGCTGTGGCTGGGTAGGACAAGAAGTAGTGTTCCTAGAGGACAGAAAATACCAATTGTGGTAAGCAGCCAGATTCCCAAGAGCGTGGGTTGTACACGTACATGGAATGGAGCGGCAGGGGAAGTCCTTTGTGTGTGAAAAAATCAGAAGACCATAAAATCCCTTATAGGGCTGGAGGGCTTGGATTTGCCATCTCCACCCAGATGAATTTATCCTGTGTTGGCTAAAGTGACCTGTGGTCTGAAACCACTAGGTGGGACTTCTGTAGGACCCTCTTAGGTCTGGTGGGTACAATAGTCCCAACTTATCTGCACTATCATACTGGAGTTTCAGTTACCCAGGGCCAAACTTGGTCCAAAAATACTCAGTGGATATTCCAGAAATAAACAGTTCATAAGTTTTAATTTGTGTGCCATTCTGAGTAGTGTGATGCTAACTTATACCATTCTTTTTCCTAATAAGTACACAAATCACCCCTTTGTCTAGAGCCTTCTCAGTATCAGATGGACTCCGATAGTACATAGTACTTGTGTTCATGGAAGCCTTACCTGGCCCTGAAGCATGAGAGTGGTGATATTGGCAATTTTATTACAGCATATTGTTACAATTATTCTATTTTACTATTAATTATTATCGTTGAGCTTCTACTGTGCCTAACTTATAAAGTAAACTTCACTATAAGTATGTATAATATACATATTATCCATGTAAAATATAGTTCATATAGTTTTTGGTATTATCTCTGGTTTCAATTATCGACTAGGATCTTAAAACCTGTCCTTTGCAGGCAGTAGGGGGCTACTATAGTCACTTTCAATAATACTGGGTCCATTCCTGGCTTCATGGGGCTTTTTGTGGTATGGGAAACAGATGTGCAGGGAACTAGAACCTTAAATGGTGACACTGACTGGTAGATCAGGATATCTGCCTGACCAGTAAATAGGCTAAGACTCTATAAACAAAGGCCATAGAGTACTTATTTGAGAACCTATATTCACTACCTGGCATCTAGGTCCTCCTCAGTCATTCCAGTTTTAGAATCATCTATTTCATATAACCCAGTCTCCGTAAGAATGGGTTCCTGCTGCAAGAACTACTACCCCTCCAATACTACTTATACTCAAGTTTGGAGAGCAGAGAATTTGAATAGCAAAAGATCCCTGGACTTGTTGCGATCCCATGATGTTAGCTGAATGCCAATCATCCTGTGATGTGATGCCCTACCTCCACTCACCAGCACCTCTGCTGATCTCCAACCTCATCAACTGAATTACCTGGATCTCATGTAGACCATAGCCACTTGTTGCCAGGTGTATTTCCTCCTATAGCTTCAGTAATCAACAGATACAATCTGGCTATCCTCCTGTAGTAGCCTGGACACCTGATGCCACCCATCTGCCAATTATCCGCTCATCTTCTGCTTGAACAGCTACTTTGAATCCTGGAGTCCATCTCAGCCTCTTGCCAGGACGACTTGTCTACCACCTGTTTCCCCTCCCTGGGACAGATGGCTTGTTTTTTTTTTTTTTTTTTTTTTTTTTGTGCTACCTTTGCATACTTGTGTTGGCTTCTGACCTCAGCAATCAGGTACTCTCAGAATCCCTGAGGCCTGGAAACTTTTCACTCAGGCCATATGGGCGTTGAAAAAATAGCTGGCTAAATTTCAACAGGCCATGCCATTTGCAGACAGAGATTGGATTAGTTTTGCTACCCTAACCCTGGATGACAGCTTATCCTCAGTTGATTGTGGACTTTCACTAATCCTTACCACATGTCCACAGTGCAGTATGTTTATCTTCCTGCCTCATTTCTTTCTTTGCTCTTTGGCTCTCCACACTTTTCCAGGGTCCTGAAATCCTGCCTAGTCACTGCCACATTGCTCTTCCAAGGGGAAATCCTTGACTTTATAAATCCAACTTCTGACAGGGCTTTTCTGCCAAACTGATAGACTGCCTTGAGCCATAAGCTGCCTCCATCTGACTGTGAGTCTTCTGTTGCCTGGGGATTCCCATGTTCATATCCTTCCTCAAGACAGGCCTCCATCTGGTTAGGCTATTTGGGTCCTGCCATTGGGGTCAATTCTGCATCCTTCACTGTTGGGTTCTCAGAAGTCCATCCTACCTGGGGTGGCAGTTAATATAGGACTTATGAATTGGGGTTCTGAGCCCAAACTATCTGGATTCAAATCTTGGCTCTGCTTTTTACCTGTAATTACAATATCTTTCAGCAGTGAGTTTTTCTGGACTCCAATTTTCTAATCTGTTAGTGGAGTTAATAGTTGTGTCTCTATTATTTGGTCTTTGGAATAGCTCCTGACATTGTGCCCTCTGGACCAATGTTAGTGATGATCCTTGGCTCCTATCTTCCCCCACTACTTTGCTGGGAGTGAGTGCTTGAATAGCTTAGGCTAATATTTCACACCTGCTCTCTGATCTGGCGTGGTTGGTCAGATTAGCAAGGTCACTTAGGATTCTAACTTGATCTCCAAATCACAGACCCTATAGTAATTCGAATGTAGCCAGAGAATAAACTTGCATCCATCCATCCATTGATTTATTCATTTGAGAAAAATTTTTCAAGCCTCTGCTCTATGCAAGCATTAGACCCAGAGCTTTGCATCTTTTGTGTCACTGTTCCTTGGGCTGGAATTCCCCAGGAAGTAAACTGATCATGTATGGAAGACTGAATCCACATATCTTGCCTCAATGCAGTCTGCTTTGTAAGGCAATGGACTCTCTGTCAGATAGTGTTGTCTATGAAGGCAGAAGCTGAAATGCTCCTCATATGCCATATGCTAATGTCACCACAACCAGAGTTGGATTGGGAGGGAAGGTTTAGAACAAGCCTTCCATGGTGCCACTTCCACCTGTGGGTTCCAGTCTCCAAGAGGCTCTGACTCATTTGCCATCCATTCCTCCCACAGAATGCACACTAATCCCACCCATGCTGTGCCCAGTTCCTGCTTGTCCACAGCCATTTCTGTACCTTTTTGTGTCTCTAAGTCCTTCAAGGCAGAGTCCCCATCTGTCTGAATTATCCCTGCCCTTCGCCAACTCAATGTTCTTGATTGCCATAATGCTAAGCAAGCACTCTGGGCAACTGAGAGTAGATTGTTTTTTCTCCTGGAATAAAATATAAAGCCACAGTCCAATATATCTTGGGCACTCTGATCAGATTTGGAAAAATGTCCATAATTAAAGCCTCCAAATTGAATGCTAGTTCTAAAAATTGGTTTCATTAGTAATGGGAAAACTATTTCAATGCATCAGATTATAGTTTTGCTTCTTTTAAAAAATAAATGAATTTTTAACAGAAAGAAGAGAATAAGAGGCTAGAACATAACCTGTTTCATGCAATTGAGTAAGAAAGTTCCTCTGAAGATTCTTTTGCCTTCTTTTTTTGTTTGTTTTAATAACTGTCAGATGGTCTTCAGTGACAGAGGTGCTAAAAGAAATGATTGGTGGACAAGCATGCCCTTTGAAAAATTTTCTTTTACTAATTTACAAAAGTTAATTGATTGCTTGATTGACTGCTGGAAGGATTGATGGTGCCTGGCTGAGGAGGGGTGAAGGACTCTTCAACGTGGCCTGCCAGCTGGTATGGGCTGGCAAACATCCATCTGGTACTTAAGTGGATATTAATCTAGACCATATCTAAGTGCAGCTGAAAGGCTCAGGGACATAGTGGCTGTCATGAGCAGCCTGGAGAGAAGAGAGGTGAATTCTCTTCTAAATGTAGACTCAGTTACAGGCTCACTGGGAATCAAGGTCAAATTGCTTCACCTCACTTGGTCTTGTTAACTCAGATGGAAAATTGGGTTAGAAGCAGATCATATATGTAGGAATGGCTGCAGCTACCTAGGGCAGCTTTTATAGGACTGTGGGGTCTCTGAGGAACAGAGAGTTAAGGTGAATAGTTAGACCTTATTAGGGGAGGGGGCAAAGTAGGAATATGTCCTTCTGCCAGCAGGCATTGTCCTGAGAAAATATTTTCCAATCTCCATCATCCATTCTTATCAAAAGTCTTTGCCTCCCCTTTGGACTTGCAGTGAAGATTATTGCCTAAATTTTGGTTAGGTTTCTTTGGGCTGTATGAAATGCAGTGGGCATTTTGCAAATGAGCAGAGCTTTTGAGATAAATGCTACTCAATGCATGCCTGGCCATACTGGATTCTTCCTCTATCTCACAAGTCAGCTCCAGCTGATTCATTATTCCCGGGGCTTTTGCTAAAGTGGCTCCAGGCATCTCAGGTTAACTTCTGCCCAACAGCAGTTCTGCCCCACGCATCCCAGACCCTGACAAGCAACTGTGTTTTCTGGCTTTTACTCAGCACCTCTCCACTCCCCAAATAGGTATTTCTGTCCAAATGTTTTACCAAACCAAATCTGAGAGGACTGACCATCAAAACTTCCTGCAGGAAGTAAATGCACAGCTGGATATTTTCCTAAGGTGGATTTATTGAACCCCTTTCTATGAAGGTAGTGATGAAAGAGCCCAAGTTAGGTATGCTTGCTCTCTACACCTCCAGTCAAGCGTAGCCTCTGAAAAGAGAGATAAATCGGTGTTATCCACTCACCATATAAAATGAAAATTTTCTGCTGGGTACCCATAGCTGGACAGGAAACCATTGATCATGCTGAACAAACATCCTTCAATAAATCTTTATCTCTTCCGAAGATAATTGGGAAGACAGTGGCTTCTGAGTTACTCTCTTTTCAGCAGTTGCATCCCTCTCACTCTTCTGGGTGTATTTGTTTCCAAAGCTAAAATGTACTACATGGCCCCATCCATCAGGGTGAAGGAAGCTTAGATGATTTCCTATTTCAGCTCCAATATGTCAAGTTTGAGAATTCTCTTAATCCACTGGCTTTGTACCATGCTTGGCATTTTCCATCACAGGTGGGCATGTCGTGTTGCTGTGCTCCTGGTAAGGCTAATCCTATTGCTCTGTTTGGATTCAAGACATCCACTCATTCTCCTTTTGTCATTCATTTATACATTGCACTTGTCACCCATCATATGCCTATCACTGTTCAAAGATAAAGCAAATCTGATGACCTACTTAAACATGTATCCTAGGATGTTGATGGAAATGAAATCCCCTGGAATCCTGGCTACCTGGTCAGTGTTTCTAAACTGGGCAGCAAAAGGAAAGGAAATTATTTTGGTGGCCATACGTACAACCAAACCTATGCCTTTGTCACTCCTGAAAATCATCTGAAACATTCAAAGCTTTACATTTAGTATTTTTGATTTTCTAAATTCTTAATTAGCTGTGTAGCTGGTACATCAATATCTTAGACCTCATATTCATTTTTTTTTTAAAATCTAGGTCATTATAATGTATAACTTTTAATAAAACCTTCCAACTACAGAAATGCAAATCACAGAAGCCATGAAAGGCCCATGAATCAAAGCCATCACCTCACACCCAGCTGTGGTAGTTACTTGGTATTCGAACAATAATCTTTAAATAGAAGAGTGTGTTTTTAAACACATTGGGCCTCTGCAAGGGGCCAGCCCACATGATTAAGAGGCTCAGCCTCTGTATTGCATTGTTATGTGCAAATATAATGGAAAAAATTTTCAGTGTGGCAAAAACAAACGCTGACTCTTACAAAAAGATTTTGCCAGAATCTATTGAGTTTAAAGGTCACCAAGACAATGCAGATGGTTCTTTTCTGTAAGTGTATAAAATGCTAAAAAAGAGAAGGCTCCTATGAACAGAGGAAGATGTCAGCTTGCACTATAAAGTTTGTTTGAATGAATTTGGAAATAATAAATTACGAATGATGAAGAATGATGAACCCAGTTTCCTTTACAGGGGAGAAATCTAGAAAATTCATGTTTACCATGTGATCAGAGTCAACCTCACCAACAATGGAATGAATTGGCATCATTTGCCTCCTGGTGGGATGCTCCAAGGGGGACAGAATGTTGCTTCTATAGCAATCCTCCCCAAATCATGTAGCCTGAATCTAATCATGAGACAAACACAAATCGAGGGATATTCTAAAGGAAACAAAAAATAAATAAAACCATTTGACTCTTAAAAAATGTCAAAGTCATGAAAGAGAAATAAAAAAGGAGAAACAGAGTAGATGGAAAGAAAGGCTTAGAGCCCAGACTACCTAAAAAAAGATATAAATTAAAGTTTGGAATAAGATTCTCTAACTACTACATACCACTCCTCTGCCTATTTATCTGTTTACATACCTATCTATAATTTTAGCTATTCATATCTCTCTGTGTGTGCATAATCTCCTCAAAGAAGCTCATTCTCTTTCATAATCTTTAAAATATTATGAATATTAAGAAATTTAACACTGATAAAATGAAATAACAGCATGAATCCTCTATCTCTATATAATTTTTGCCAAATTGTCCCATGCATGCCCTTTTGAGCAGGGGTCTGCAAACTACAACACATCCACTCTCTACTTTTATAAGCAAACTTCTATTGGGACAAAACCATGTCCATTTGTTTACATGTTGTCTGAGGCTGTTTTCACACTACAACCACAGAGTCGAGAAATTGCAAAAGAGACCATATGGTCCATAAAGCCTAAAATACTGTTTGGTTTTTTATGGAAATAGTTGGCTGGCCAATCTTTGCTTTAGAGAATTTTACTCCAATTTTATCCAGGGTTAGAGTTTGCACTCAATTCTCTGGAGCTTGCTTTCTTCTTAATCTGTTAGCTTCTCGCCCTTTCTTTGTATTTGCTAACATATTTTTGAAGACCATAGACCAGTTATTTTGTGGAATTTCACCCACCTTTGGTCTGATGCTTCCTTGTGATGAGATTCAGATTATGCATGTTGAGCTGGTACCACTAAAGTGATGTTGTATTCCCACCATATCATACCAGGAGGCATATGAGGTGGAATTGGGGCAGTCCTGATGATGTCAGCTTTAGTGGTTTGGTTAAGGTAATGCCAACCAAAAGAAAACAGATTTTGCTCTTCTCTAAAGGACATTATTTAGATGATTTGCAACATTCAAATGCGGGCTACCTGTGAAGTAAGAATAAATCTAGCAATGTCATCTACTATTTGATAATTGTGCTGTGGTTACGTATACAAATATCTTTATCCTTAGGAACTTGGGCTAAAGAATTTAGGAATGAAAGGGTTATTATAATTGACTCTTCAAAAAATGTCAAAGTCATGAAAGAGAAAGGAAAAAAAAAAGGAGAGACTCAGTAGATTATTATCAAATGATTCAGCACACAGGTGTGCACAGACACATGTACATGTCCACACAGAGAGTAAACATAAAAATGTTAACCATTTGACCAGTCTAGGTAAAGAGTATGTGGACTCTTATTATGTGATTTTGAAATCTTTGTGTAGGTTTAATTTTTTTTTAAGAAACAGGTTAAAATAATAACAAGCCTACACAAAATGGACTATAGTGAGCAGAAGGAAGGTAAAATAAGTGAGACTGAACTTGGAGACCATCACCACCTTGGTACTGCAAGAGGCTTTTGTAGTGACCATCAAGGATGAGAAAGGGACTTGCATAAGGAAGAAACCTGGTCATGTCCATGCTCCCAGCCCATGGCATGTACTCACTCCCTGGATAAAATTGATTTTTATTTAATTGAATTGAATGCCTCAGTGGAGTTTTTAATTTACCCAGAAACTACAACTTCCAAATCTCTTCGAGGGAAAAACAAAACAAACAAAAAAAAAAAACCTAAGAAAGAAAAGTACCGCAAGTAAGCTAAAACATTTTAGCTATAAAATTAAAGCTAAATTGTTAAAGGGTGATGTCTCATATAAGGTCAAAACGCAAAAGCACACTAGAGTATAAGGCATTTGCAAACAGACAGGCCTAAAACAAAACTACAGAAGGGAAGAAAAGCAGCAACAGACCAGACAAACGGACAAATGAAAATGTAGAAAGCAGATGGAGAAAAATTAGTGCCATGTAACTGAGACTGACAGGGCAAAAGCATGAAAATACACTGGGTGTATCCTTTTTTTTATGCTGGGGATCAAACCCAGGGCTTTGTACATAAGTGCATGCTGTACTACTGAGTTATATACCCAGTACAGGGAACAGTCTGCCATTAAGATAGAGCATATATGAACTGAACAATAAATTATCAAATATTGTAAATAAAGAACCGTTAGAATGGAAAATGGAAAATATCATAATTATAGTGAGAATTCAAACACAAATTTCAGTCTTTGACACATCTGAGAAAATAACAATTTTTAAAAAATTATATGGAAGATTTCATTAATGAGTGCAACACTAATAGACATATATCAAATACACATCTACAGAAACATATTATTTTGATGCCAATGGAGTATTTACAAAGATGGATTATAATCAATGCTAAAACGAATCTAAATCCAAGAGTAGAAATTCTATAAGTCGTATTTTATTATAATACAAACAAACCAAATGCTTAATATGAAATAACATTCCATATAAAAATACACACTTAAAAATTATAATTATAAAAATAATTAACCAAAAAGCTCTGAACATTTATTTTTTTAAAGTTTTAATTTTGATTGAAATAAAGAACAAAATTGCCTTTAAGTTTTTCCAAATTATTTAATATCAAATTATCACTATCAAAGATTATCTCACAAAAAACTACACTCAAGAAATGCACACACTTATTAATTTACTGTTAAATATGAAAAAGATGAACCAAACTTTTAATTCTAGAAGCAAAGGCAGGAACCATAAAATCTTCCTAGAAAACTCATAGGAAATTTAATGAAAATAAACACAAAAATTAATGGATTAGAGTAAGTAAGACTCAAAAAAATTAAGAAAAAAATGAATTCTATAAAACTGCCACTGAACATGTCTGTGGTTAGTACTAAAACTGAAAAAATCCCCCAAAATGTATGACATTAAATGGATAAAGAGGTTATATGCACGGACATGATAATAAATAAAATAGTTATGACGGAAATCAATATATCATTCAAGCTTGATAACATGTAGTTCATTGATAAATGGTATTCCAGAAAATATAAATTATCAAGCTTACTCAAAGAAGTTAGAAGAGACAAGTAGAGTTTTAACTGTGGTAGAAATAATAATGTCAATAAACTTCCTACAAAATAAGTGTTCAAGCAAAATCATTCTTTGAAAGAATTTTATCCAATGATAAACTGTCAAAAGTATAGTAAACCAATGTGAGAGTCTCAATTAACTGTATGAGACTATAATAAAACTGATAAAATACTTTAGACCATCAAATAATGAAATATATAGTAACCAATACAAAAAATACAATAACATGCAAAAATGGAAAAGCTAAAGACATTCAACAAGCTGTCTAGATAATATGTATGAAAAGGTATTTTTAACCACAGATGGAACTTATTTTTAAAATTTAGAAATTGGTAAACCACTAACAAAAGACATAATTTATATTCTGACTTTACAATATATCCAGAAATTTTCTGATGGATTATATTTAAGTCCCAAATATATCATAAATAGAACTAAATAATGGCAGATATATGTTAAACAGTAGACCATAAAAACTATTATCAAAATAGCAGACTTTCTGGGCTGGGGATGTGGCTCAAGCGGTAGCGCGCTCGCCTGGCATGCGTGCGGCCCGGGTTCGATCCTCAGCAACACATACAAATAAAGATGTTGTGTCCGCCGAAAACTAAAAAATAAATATTAAAAAATTCTCTCTCTCTCTCTCTCAAAAAAAAAATAGCAGACTTTCTAAAAGTAGTATTAAAGGCAGAATCCATGAAGAAAATCATTACTTGTATTTACGAAATAAAAATTTAACAGTTATATAGGAAGAAAATAAATTAATTATAGAAGTAAGCAGAGATCTGAAGGCAACACATGAGATTGACAGGGAAACTGTGTCTTGAAATCTTAAAATTTAAAAAAAAAATGCTATTAATAATTAGAAAACAAATACAAATAATCAGCTAACCTACTTTCAAGTTATGTGCCAAGTTAAAAAAAAATTGAAATTGGCACTTGAAATCAGCTCATTTGTTACAATTTGTTTTTTAGTATTGTTTATAAACTTCATAATTGAGAGAGGGAAAATTAAAAATCTAAAAACAGTCTTTACCTTAAATTATGGTACATGAGTTTCATATGACACAAGGCAACCATAAAGAATACTATCATATTTTATCTATTATCTATAATGTACAAAACATGTTGTGTATATTAATAGGAATTTATGCTTACGAGTATACTGTTTTATGGAGTACTATTTACAAAGTAATGCTACATTTTTAAATATAAAAACATCATTTTCGGAACACTTTCATCCTTGTAAGAAAAGTATATTTGTAAGAAGTTTCCAAGATTTTATCAGCAATTGATTGGAAGACTTGAGTGAATTTCCCTATTTGTAATGCCTTTGGCCTTACAATTACACTTTAACATGGCCCACAATCTCCACCTGCCCTAGAGGAGCCATGAATGACCAGGAGGAGCCATGTCTCATGGATGCTGATGATCAGGTGCTCAGCAAAGTACACACTCTTGGCGCTAGTAGGTTTACAGTAGAGTGGGGAGGTGACCAATAGACAAGTGGACAATGTTAGTGAGGCAATTACAAGTAGGTCTAATGCTAGGACTCACAAGTAGGCAGTAACTGGGTATTCCTTAGATAAAGAGGTCAGGGTGGGTGTGCTTCTCAGAGGAGACAACACTAGAGATGAAACCTGGAAGATGAGCCTAAACAAATCATGGAGGACGTCAGGCAGCAGACGGGAATGTTTGAGTTGAAGGAAATAGAAGATGGCCGCTTCCTAGCAGAGGCAAGCCTTCAGGAACTGAAAGGAATCAGTGGTGGCTGTGAGACAGACAACATGTGAGAGATGTGGTCCAGGACAAAGAATTCAGTTCTTACTCTAACTCAATGGGGAGGATCTGGAAGTAACATAGGGTCTGATCCACTTGGAGACTGTGGAGAAATGGGCTTGGTGGAGGGCACTAGAGAGGCCAGGCTGACAGGGACACTGTGGCAGTGGTCCAGTGTGAGAAGGTGATCTCACTAATATTCTGCAGAATCCAATAGCAATTTTTAAAAACACATTTTCATAAGTAATGTCATTCTTGACTGTAGGTAAAAATGTGAAATTCTAGAAAAAGATAGGAGTCTTCTAGAATTCTCTTTTCAACTTCTCTGGTAACTTTTATCTCCCCGGAATACAAGTTTTAAAAGGGAAGATAGACAAACCAGAAGTATTCGAAATGAAGTGGCTGGAGACAGGCAGATGACAGAAAGGGAGTGATGAGGCGGAAGATCCTGGTTGGAGGGGAAGTCACCCAAGGGACATCATCACAGCAGTGACACTGACTTAGGTGAGCTCTGCGCCTGGGCTGGAATTGGATCCAGTGAGTGGAAACTTCAGGAACCCTGATTATAGCTGTAGATAATGAATAACCTGTTCTTAGTTAGAATAGCTCAAAGAGGTGGCAGTGGTGAGGACAGCAGAGAAGTAAAGAAGAAATATGGCCCTTGAATAACATTGCGAGTTGTCTGATGTCCTCCCCTACCAGGAGTATTCACCATCTACTACATTGGTCATCCCATTACTGCAGTTTTCCAGGCCAAGAATTTTGAGGCCATTCTTCCTTGTTTCCCACTTCTTTTCTTTATGTATACCATTCATCCAATCTACAAGCAAATCCATTTACCTCTACCTTCAAAATGTTCCCAGCATCCAACTCCTCACCACCTGTGTGATACCTGCAAGGGTACATCTCCCAATTGCTCTTCTTTCCCATCCTTTCCCATTTCAGTCTGCTTGCTCTTCACATATCAGCCTACAAAATTCTTTGGAATACTTAATTTGGATCATGTTACTTCTTTGTTTAAAATTTTTCCAAACTTTTTTTTTTTTTTTTTGTATTCTTGAAAGTAAAAATCCATCGGGCACAGTGGCACATGCCTATAATCCCAGTGGCTCGGGAAGCTGAGCAGAAGGATCACAAGTTTAAAGCCAGCCTCAGCAACTCAGCCCTAAGCTACTCAGCAAGACCCTGTCTCTAAATAAAATATATAAAAAGGGCTGGAGATATTGCTCAGTGGTTAGGCACCCCTAGGTTCAATCCCAGTACCTAAATAAATAAATAAATAAGAAAGAAAGAAAGAAAGTAAACTATTTGCTCACAAGACTCTGGTACTCCTCTTTCTCCACGGTTCCCTCCTCCAGCCATGCTGTTCTCTACTATTTTCCAAATTCTGATAGCATGGTTTTTCTCAGGGAGAAGGCAACTGGTTCTTCCTTCTGCCTTGGATGCTTTCTTATTAGGTATCTGAAACACGAATTTCATCATCTTTTGCAGCTATCTACTGAAGAGAGTGACTTTCCTGTGTGTTACATGAAATTTCCTTTCCACACTGTTGAAGAATGCTCCCTGAGAGGAGTGAGCTCTCTAGTTCATGGCTTTCCTTTCAGTGCATAGAACATTACCAGACATAAAGCAATTCTGCAGTAGTAGTGGTGAATTGATGAAGTCATTGAAAACACTTTAGGAGTCAGAAACCATAAAGATGCTAAGGAAGAAAATATGCATTAAGAAACAAGTCTTAGGGCTGGGGTTGCAGCTCAGTGGTAGAGCACTTGCCTAGCATGTGTGAGGCTCTGGGTTTGATCTCCAGCACTACATAAAACTAAATAAACAAAATAAAGCATAGTGTCCATCTACAACTAAAATTATTAAGAAAAAAGAAAGAATTCATAGATTAGAAGAGGAGGTGAAGTGAAAGATAGGCTGGGAGCAGCTGTGTGCTGAGAAACAGCCTCATGGACACTTGCCTCATGTTTATTGGTACTTCATTAACCTTCATGGCTCCATGACAAGGGCATGTGGTCTTCATCCTGAAGGGGCAAATGGGTCACATGGTGGGGGTTCTTTAGGAGCAGAGATGATCAGTTTTATATTTTAGAAAGATAGCTCAAAGTGCTTCGTGGCGCTGGTGAGGCAGGCTGCTGCTGTAATATTCCTTATTGGAGAAGGCCCATGGTTGAACTTAGACCATATATCAGAGGCAATGGAGATAAAGAAATGGCTTTTAGAGACAGGTAGGAGGAAGAAACCTAGAACTCAGTAATTCAAAACCGTAAATCAAGCATACTCTTGGGAGGCAGATATTATTTCCAGAAGCTGTCTCACCTTATCTACTAGAGTTGTTTCTTTTTATGTCATTTGATGAAACCAATTAGAAATATGTTCAGAATGTCTTCTTCATCACAAATAAGGTTGTCATCCTGCACATTCAGGAGAAATAGATGTGACTCTGACAACTCTCAGTCCTATATACAGTTGGCAGTTCATCATGCTTAGTGAGTGACAAAACACTACAAATAAGGACCCTAATTCTCATAGCCCAGTGCCCTAAGCCACAGAGAAACTAATAAGATAATTTGAACATATTTAATGGTGGCACTCATTCACAGGAGTGTTATCCATTTTATTTAAGCCTTATCCTGATATTGAAAAAATCTAAACCTGTCACCAGACCAAATTGAAACTCCTCTTTCTCTTTCTATAGTATTACAAACACTTTTAAAATTCCATTTAAAAAAAATTGGTGCCTTGTAATTATATGTGATAGTGAGATTCATTAATGCCATATTCATACATGTACATAATATACCATCATTTTTTGACACTGTTGGCACTCACATGCAGCCAGACCCCTAATCCCCAGGGATTCTGTTTAACTCCAAATCCAGGACTCTCTGCCTTGACTTCTCTATCCAAAGAAAGTATCCAAGTTAGAGGAACTTTGGTTCTCACATATAGAACCAAAGTCTGGGAACATCTAGCACCGGAGCAACAACTGCATGAAGAAGAAACATTGCAAAGTATGAGAAAGGTTTTTATTTTTTCAATTCAGAAATTTGTAGTAGATCCTGGGGAATGTGGTTAAAACATAATAACAACAATATTTTTTAAAAGCCTGTGTTCAGATGAACTCAGTGGTGGCATCATTAGAATCAGGGCAACACAAAGTCCACAGAAAACCAGATAAAGTTCCCAGTAGAGCTAACTCCAGTTTCTCAGCCCTTAATTTGACATTAAACTGGAGTAGACTTGGCAGGGTGTCCAGTGCCTCAATGTCTCTAATGTAGATTGTAGTGGAGGGAGATTATGTCTCTGAAACTAGGGCTTTGTGATAGCTGTGAGATGGCAGAGTACAGCAGATACCAGAAAAGAAGTTGACCCTATAGGGTAGACTCTATGTCAGGGAATACTTGTCAGGAAAGCATCTGGTAGTCAGATGTCAGAGCCCAACAATCTGTTTCCACCATGCAAAAATCATTGCCACCATGTATTATCCACACAATGAATCCATCACATCATTCACTGCTGGGTAAGAGGTATGGAAAATAGAGAGTTGTCCCTCTTCTGCCTAAACTTCCTGTCCAGAACATGGTATGACACAGCTGCACCAGCAACCCCTAGGAGATGTCATGATTTATTCCTAAGACCCCACAGGGCCCTTTACTAAGTCTTCCACAGCCGTCTATTGAAGGGCGCTTTCTTTTTGATATAACAGGTGCAAACAGCAACGGGGCAATGTGAAGTCGCCCTGATTTGATGGCAGGGGCACAGCCTACTGCTCATCTACACTTTATTTTCTTGCTTTTGAATTCACAGGTCATAATAAAGCATTGCATATCCACAGACCAGCAAGAAGAATTAATTAAGAGGAGCCTTTTAATGTAGAAAGCAGCTTACTGAGATAATGGAAAAGGCTTTGGTAAGACTTGGCTTAATAGGAATTTCAAGCAATTCCTTGCTTGTTGTACCAGGGATTTTTACTGTTATAGACAGGATGAGCAAGCTGTTTAAAGAGCTTACTGGCAGAACTGGACTCAGAGGTTTCAGCAGAGATGGTTTTGGTTCAAACAATCAGGGCTGTCTTAGAAAACAGCAAGCAGAGAGCATAGACTTGTTCTCTCGTCACTGTATGAACATACAAGTCTTATAAACCTCTCAGATAACGTAGAAACTAGAAGATTAATTTGAAAGGCAAGTTCCAGGATAACAAACTTGTTGCCTGTTTCTAGATTAAAAATATAGAATGAAGGAAAGAGGAACCAAATGCAGAGGATGGGCTTTGACATTTGAAATGCATGGGCTCATACCTAAATTCTACCCTGTACTTCCCGGTAAATTCCAGCTAATAATTCCCACCTCATAGTAGTGTAAATATTAATTGCCAATAGAACATGTTAAACATATGGTACTCTGCTATAGTATGCAGCCATCCTCTGTGTAGGATACATCAGGGAACAAGACACAGACACTTCCTTAGGGAACTTTGTAATGGGACACACAGTGGATAGATTATATTCACTGGAAAGAAGAAGCCCTTTTCATCTGAATTATGGTACATTAACTGAACAACTGGAACACAAAGCCAATTGAAATGAATGCATTTCAAGGACATGAAAGGGCTTCAGGGGAAAAGAATGTGGTTTATCTTTTTGTGAGCTGGCTAGGGGTAAGCAGAGGCCCAAGAAGATGACTGAGTATTTAGCATCACTTGCTTATCTCACTGCCTCACAGTACAGTTTTATGGATTTTTCTCTGGGTCCAAATGCTACTTTTCATAAACACCTATGCCAGAAATTCAGTGGGGCCATCTGAAGGGCTGTTTGTCTGGAAATTAGCTTGATTCACATCTGAATTACCAATGATTACCAATGATTAGTTGATTACAGCTTGACTTGAGCTTCAATTGCTATGAAGTGCTATATGTCACCTTAAAATATATTCTACTGCAGGCTGATTCTATTTGCTTCTTGTTGTCTCCGTGGGGCTGAACTCAAATTCTCTTAGCACACCTCTTGGTGGTTTCAGGGAACACGTGCATGTTCTCCTCTTGTGATGTTTGGTCTACCTACTTAGTTAAGGATTGCAAAGAGTAGTTCCTTTTTTCCAAGATAAGGAAAAGAGCCCTTTCATGGGTGGCAATTTCTTCAGTACAAATGCTATTTCTTCTCTGGTAATGATAAAGATGATGAAACTGAATCCAGGGCATTGTCCTGAAGCTTTTTTCAACAGAGCAGATCTGTATGGCCTTGAAAATAAGTAGTCTTAAATAAGACCCTGAGGCAAGGAAACATCCAGAAGAATATGCATTTGCTGGAATAACAACTTTCTAAATATAGCAGCAGAAATCTTTCCTGATGCAACAGAAAATTCCAGGATGGGCTTCTGAGAAGAGGCTGACCTATAGCAGTACATCTGAAGGAAAAATAGACCCATAATTGTTATTTTCACTGTATATGTACATATACTATTAAGGCACAATTCTAAAATTCCAAATAAAACTCTGGGTCTTTTTGAAAAAAAAGACAAAGTATTTATTCTGGCCAGGGCCAAAGGGAGCAGAAGGCAGACATTTCCTCAGCCCAAGACAAAAGAGTGCAGGTGAAGAATCAGCTTTAAGAACAAACAAACAACACAAAGAAGCAGGGCGGAAGAGGCAAGTACAATCATAAGACACATTTCATAAAGTGTAAAGCACCAAGTTCTCGAATTGGCATACCTACTCAGTAAGTAAGCTAGCATTAGCTCCATAGTTTAAAGACATTGTGGTCAGGATGCAAGTGGGTGGGGGTGTTAGCTTCTATGCGAGTGGGTTCTTACAGGAAGGGTGTGCCAATGTTGTGCAGGGTGAGATATCTGAGCAGAATGGGTTCAGCCTGACTTAACTGTCAAATCAGCTCATAACAATACAATATTATACACATACAATATGTATATATTAATTGTAATCTAAGTGTATTACTGTTAAGACCTCTCATGCTTGCCCTCTGATTTTATCTTCAGAGCAAGCTTGAAAGCATCTATTTTTATTCTCACTTACAAATGAGGCTACCAAGGCTGAGAGAAGGCAAATGGTTTTCCCAGGTTCATACAACATCTATCAAGAGAGAAGACTGAGATGGGGAATACAAGGTTTTTTTTCCCTCCAGTTACAAATGTTTTTTTTTTTTTTTCTCCACAATTTCTAGAATGCTGTTTTGTTTTCATTTTCCTACTCAGAGAAATTGCCTAGTGATTCCACCCTGAAACTCTTACCAGGAACAGGTACCTCTCAAGACCTTCCCATTCCACATCAGGGGTTCCCAAACATCAGTGCACCTCAGAGTCTCCGGGAGGGCTTGGTGAACACACAGTACCAGCCCCTCTTCACATTCAGTAGGTTTGGTTGGGGCTGGAGAATTTGCATTTTTTCCCCATTGAGATATACCTTCTATACCAAAAAAAAAATATTGAGATTTATTTTAAATAATATAAAGATCACCCATAAACACAACTTAATTATTAAAAAAAAAACTTTACTTACGTCAACGACTATCAGCACAGTCTAGTTTTAGAACATTTCATCACCCAACACAGATCCTCTGTGCCTGTTTGAGGTCTCTCCCAGTTTCCACCCCTAATCCTATCAAACATCAACTGGACTGCCAGCTATCTCTATAGAATTGTCTTTTCTAGATTTGTACAACATGATTTTGCATCTTTTGTCTTTCTCATCTAACCTCTCACATGTTTTGTAATTTTTTTGAGGTCTACCCATGTTGTAGCATGTATCAGACCTTCACTCCTTGTTGCTGAAGAGTCTTCCATTCATTGCATAGATCATAATTTGAGTATCTATTCATTGAGAATGTACGTTCATGACAAATTCTTAGATGATTCTGAAACTGTTATTCTGGCGATTACATTTTGAAATCACTTTGTGAGATCAACAGCTCTCAGTCGTAAATTTCGAGAACCATAGTTATTAACTGTGGCTGCCTATTGGAAGCTCCAGAGGAAATTTTACAAAATACTGTGTCTGGGCCTCATCCATATTGTGAGTTGGTCTGAGGTAGGTTTCAGGAATAAGTACTTTTATAGAACTCCCTCGGTGATTCAGACGTACAGCTGTGGCTGAGAACTACATCTCTAAATCCTTGCTACTGAATGTGTGTGTCATGGATGAGCAGCAGCAGCAGCAACATAAAACCTGGTATCTTGTTGGAATCTCTGACTGTTAAGTCCCACCCTAGAATTCCTGAATCAGACAGAAAAATATCATTCTAACATCCTCAATTGATTCCTAGACTCATTGGGTTTTGAGAACTACTCTCTACAGCAGGGTCTAATGCTGAGGAGCAGAAAATAGGAATGAAAAGATGATTTCACTTTCAGACCAAACAGTAATGAGATTTAAAAAATTTTAAAAAAGGACTTGAACAGGTGGTTCTTTTCCTTTAGTCTGAATTGCTGAGATTAGCTCTTGCATTGATCAAACCATGAGATAATTGCTGACCTTCCTCCCACTGCCTGTGGCTACAGATGAACTTAGTGAGAGAGCTGGGTTAAACTGCTTGCTCTAAATAGATCTCATTCCCTTTCCAGGGAGTGTGAATGGGACATACTAATGAGTTTTATCTGCACCCATCCTAATGAGGATGTACTGGGATTCATCCAACAATATCTTATCTGAATTGCTGAAGCACTTTGGATTTCATGGGACCTCAACATTTTGATGAGATTAATTAAACCAGATGAATATAACTGTTTATTTTTGGTGAACCTGTTTAGTTCTAGGCATGGGTAAGTAAGTACTAGGGTATGGAGATCAAGATGATGTAGAGTGTGCCTGGAGGGACTAGGTATACTAAGGGATACAGAGGCTCAAAGAGACTTGGTGCTCAGTGTGATGATAATAACGGAAGCCACAGAGCTTGGGATGTAACTCAGTGATAGAGTGCTTGCCTGGGATGCAGGAGGTTTTGAGTTCAATCCCCAGCATGCCAAAAAATAAAATAAAATAAAATAAAAATTATGGAAGCTCCAGAAGAAAAGACAATAACCAATCTAGGGAATAGAGTTTAGTCAGGGATGGATCCTGGAGGAGATGATCATTGCAATAAGTTTGGATAGTTTGCATAATGATTTAGGTTATAGAGATGAGAAAGGGGCATTCATTGGCAAAGGAAAGAACTAGGGAAAGGACCTAGAAATATGAAAACACTTGACATCTTGCTTTTGTTTTAAGTTGAAATTTTGTCTTAGAATATTGTTTTGGATACAGGAGCTCAGATTTGTATATTTTGTGGAGGGTCAGCAGAGGAATTCATGCTAAATTTTGAACATGAAGCAAGAAATACTTTCAAAGCAGAGAACTTACGTCAGCTCGGTTTCTAACAATGAAGCAGACTGCAAAAAGGGAATGACTTGCACTGCTTTGAACCTGGGAGCTCTGGCAGATGGGGATCTATTCAGGGTCACTATGACTCTTCTCACCTGGGATGGGAAGTCTGACAACTCTCTTCTGGAGTCTTGTGACATGAGGATACCCAAGAACATGTTGTGGAAGAAACTGACAACCACTCAAATGGAGAGTCCACCTCTGACACAAAGAAGCCCAATGGGCAAAAGGAAGCTAGGCAGGGAGCTCTAGGTGTATTCTCCAGAAGTGTAAAATATGAGATGGAGCCATGAGTTCAAATCAGATCTTGGAACTCACCAAATATGGCAAGAGTATGAGTAGAGCATCAAACGCCAGGTCATGTTTGATACAGATTATCAATCAATGCCAATTTCCCTCCCTTCTGTAGCCCGTTTCTGTAGCAAGACTCTTAAAATCGAACCCAGATTCCAATTTTCATTTGCACTATTCACCTTTACTATAATTTTGCTTATTTTAATATTCTGACCTTAAAGAGAGGTCAGACTCTCCCATTGTTGACTGTGGACTTCTGCAATAGTCAACTTCATAACCCACTTGAATCAAAGTGTCGAATATGTTATGTCAAGAAATTTGTAATGTTTTGAACAACCCACAATAAAAAATTAAAAAAAAAAAAAAAAAAAAAAAAAAAAAAAAAAAAAAAA
>NW_025999945.1:4230324-4233544 GCF_001458135.2 Marmota marmota marmota | reverse complement strand
AAAAAAAAAAAAAAAAAAAAAAAAAAAAAAAAAAAAAAAAAAAAATGAAATTTCCCTTCTCCTTCCCGTTCCTCCCTGCCTTTCTTCCAAGTCAAACAAACCCCACAGCAGCTGCCTGAATATTGAGGGCTTAATCACATTCAAAATGAATGGAAAGAATTAACATGCAAGGGATTATCTCATTTCAATCCTCAAAATAACTCCACAAAGTAGATAATGACATACTATCCCCACTTTACAAGTTTAGAAACATTGAGCATGCAATCTTGCCCAAGACCACCCAGCTGGTAAGTGGTAGACTGGTCTGTCCAAGTTTACCCTGGATTAGGCTGCACTCAATGAGACTGTTCTGCATGCCAGCAACTCAGCCAACAATGGAGAGACGCATGTCCTAAGATGCCCCAGGTGTGGTGGTGTTCAGGTTACCACCCTCAGAAACAGACTGTAATGATGTTGGGGGCAGCCCTGGGATTGTGAATTGTTGCCATGAATATGAATGGATATGAGTTTACTTTGTGTCTATAACCTGAGGTCAGGCGGTCAAGGGCCTGCTTTGAAGGTGCCCACCTGATGTTCCACATGTCTCATTTAGAATTCCTACTGTGTTGTGGGATCAATGCAGGACTCCCATCCAAGGAAGGGCACATGAGTCACAGCTGCAGAACAATTCCATTTCATTGGATACCAGCAGGCAATTTCACTTGAAAACAAATTATGCTTACGAAAGGGTTAGATGAGTCCATTGTGGACTACACTGCAGTGTAGTGTAGCAGGTTATTTCTTGTCCTTAATTACTCTGTCCTCTGGTGGGGACAGAAAATAAGTTTAATCCATTACATTCTGTTCTCCAAGTAGAGACCCCTTTAGTTACTACCACTTTTAAGATACTCATTTTGTTTGAATGAATGTGATTGTTGTTTTAAATTTGTAAATTAATATAATTAACGAAGAAATTCTAACTGAAGTGTGGGATTAACATTTATTTGGCATCTACTCCATTAATTTCTAGCATCTAAAAAGCATTGTTAATCATGTGCACACTGTTAATTATCTCAACATGTTTAATTGTTGTTTTCTTAAATAACTAGTAGGCCATATGTAAATGATCTTTCGAGCATTAACATTTCATTTTGTGAATAAGTAACACACAGAACAGATTGCATGATACGTTAGACTGAACATGATCTTTGGGCCATTCATATTGCATTAGAAAAATGAATTGAGGGAATGATCCCCCCTTACCATCTCAATCTAATGCCCCAATGGCCCAGAGGGGCAAATAGAGCTACACTTGGAAATATTGCAGAATTGTCAAAAGAACAGCAGATCTGCAATGTAAATTGTGAAACATATGTTACAGTTCTATTTTTCTTATGACTGTGAACTTTGCAATTTTTTTGTCAGGCTTGGAAACAAAAATAATAACATCTAACATTTAGGAACACATGCTGTATCTGTTCAAGGGTGGGGTTCATTTCTTTCCATTTCATATTCACAATGGTCCTACAATGAAGATAATATGATTGTCCATGCATTGTATAAACTCAGATAGGGAAAAGTTCAGTGATTGGCTCGAGATCATGACCTAGTGATCTGTCCATTAGGGATGCTTATCTAGTATTTCTTACTTACTCCTTCTAGGTGGTATTGACTGGAACCCTCTTTTGGTGTACATTCTATAAAAACAAACAGAGCCAAACAAAACCTAACCAACCCTACCTCTGCTTGTTGAGAATTTAAGCTCTGCATCTGTAGGAGATATGACTCTCTCCAGCAGTCCTAGCAAAGCTCTTTTATAACATCACTTCCCATTCAGTGTATTGGGAAAAATAAATTAGTCTGTTCAGGAGACAGGTTTACTGGGTGGAAATGCTTTCAGTTTTTTTTCCCTCTAGAAGCAGGGAGGCATGATGATGAATAGAGGGGAAGTGGGAATTTGTGTGTGTGTGTGTGTGTGTGTGTGTGTGTGAGAGAGAGAGAGAGAGAGAGAGAGAGAGAGAGAGAGAGAGAGATATGACCAAATGAACAAGTAAGCAAGAAAGAGAGAGGGACAGAAAGAGGGATAAATAGAAAGAGATACATAGGAGACACAAGAAAGGGGCTATAGTAACAAATGAATGGATACAGATGGGGCATGTTTTTCTTCTATCTCATCAGGTTTTAAGAAAGAATTAGATACAGTACAATATAACAAATATGGGGAATGAGAGCAATGACATACGGGCAGGTAGTTGAATCCCTGAAAAGATCACCTCATTGAATGGTCATCACTAATCTAGTTGGTACAGAAGCTTGGACCTATTTCTCTAATAATCCAGAGGGGGGACAAATACAGACTCTCTGTGCTCTCCATGGACAATTTCCCACAGAGAATGGGAATTCCACCACATCATGCTATGGGTGGTCTCCCAAAGGTCCATGTGTTAAAGAATTTGATTCTAATTTGTGGCACTACTGGGAGGTGGTAGATCCTTAAAGAGGTGGGACCTAGTAGGCTGTGCCTTTGAAGTGGATATTTGGATTCCAGCCCTTTCCTCTCTCTTTCTGCTTTCCAGCTGCCATGAAGTGAGCAGCTTTTACCACCATGTTCGCTTGCCACAATGTGCTGCTCCCCTACAGGCTCAAAAGCAAACGGACTAACTATAGATTAAAACCTCCAAAGATATGAGCCAGAACAAATTTTCCTCTTTTTAAGTTGATCATTTCAGGTGTTTTGTTACCGTGATAGAAAGATAATTAACACACACTGCAAGAGGGAGCAGCATCATCAAAGTATTATAGTAACCTTGGTGAGTGGCAGAGAGTTGATGTAGTGTGCAGAGTGATGAGCATCCTAACAAAGAGTATGGGCTATGGTGCCAAACCAGGAAGAAAGGAGTATCTGTGCTAATAAACCTGACTAAATCATGAATGAAGAATATAATTGAAAATATCGGTCCACTAAATACGGTCAGTCTGCATCCTATACCAATTTAAAACTTTGTTAAAATTGAAGGAACTGAAAAAAACTAGGAGGTGAGTCAATAAACATAAAATCAGAGAAAGGAGGTAAGTGGTGTGTGATTTATTGGAGTCAATGCACATGGCAAATGAGAGTGAGAAAATGATTCAGCCACAGGCAGCCCAAGTCACTGCCAAAGACATTGTTCCCAGCACAAATTCCCTGAAATGCCATTAATGATGGCAACTGTATATTTAAAATATATATATATATATATAT
>NW_025999945.1:4208818-4230317 GCF_001458135.2 Marmota marmota marmota | reverse complement strand
TATATATAAAATATATATATATATATATATATATATATATATATATATATATATATATATATATAGTTGTAGATGAACATGATACCTTTATTTTGTTTGTTTATTTATTTATTTATTTTAATGTGGTGCTGAGGATCAAACCCAGTGCCTCACACATGTGAGGCAAGTGCTCTACCACTGAGCCACAAATCCAGCCCCAGTAATTGTATATTTTTTAAGGGAATAGCCCACCCCAATATTTGAATTGTTGGTGTTTTCTGGTTTTTTTCCCTCTAATTTTTGACTCATCTGGCCATTTTTTCGTTATTTTCTTAAGTTACATACAAATCAGTGGCTTCTCATGGGTTCAAATACATAAATCTATTTAGAGAAGAAACAAGGACAAGAGAGCCTCTTGAATCTGTAGGACTTCCTTCACTCTAGAGAGATGATACTTGAGTAGAACTTAACTGAGATGTGCAAGTATAGGGTTCAGGAGTCTAGGAAAGACTCAGACTCTAGGCTCCAGTCCTGCTCTGTTTACAATAGTAAAGATTAATTTTTGTGAAGAAGAGTTTGCTTTTTACCAACTTCTAGGCATGACATGAAATCCATGCCACTGGCCGAATCCTCTGAAGAAATGGTATTTGCTGCTGGGTCACTGAGCACCTGTCGTGCATGACTGAAGCTCTTTTTGAAAAATGACATTTCCCACCTCTGATTCACTTTGCATTGAAGTGAAAGTATCTGCACCCTGCTACCACCACCCTCACCCCATTCTAGCCTGTCTTGGTCTGCTTTCTGTTATTCTAGCAAAATCCTAAGAGTGTGCAATTTACAAAGAATAAGTTATTAACACATAGTTCTGTAGACCTAGAAGTCCAAAAAGCATGGCACTGGGATCTGGTGAAGTTATTCTTGCTAACATCACAAAGGGAGACAGCCAGTCCTTGCTTCTCTTCTTATAAAGCCACTACTGCCATTATAGGGGCCCACCCTCAAGACCTTATCTAATCCTAATTAACTTTCAAGAGCCCAACTTTCAAATACCATTAACATATAAATTTAAGAATCATGTTTCCAACATGACTTTGGGGAAACACATTCAAGCCATAATCGCTGCTCATTTTGCTTTGGAGTGAAATAAACTTCAAACCCTCACCACCATCCTCTAATCCACTCTGTCTGGAAGGGTCCTAATCATTTTTTGCAACTCATCCCACAAGTTAAAATATTTTGTAAACCTTCCCTATTTGCCCCATACCTTGTTACCTTTTTTTTTTTAAATCTAATGTTTCTCAGACAATGAACTATATCATATTTCTCTGTGTGACTGGAGAACCTAGCAAGAGATCAGTAAAGCTCTTTAAATGCATAAATAAATGGCAAGGAAGAAAAGGGAAATTAAAAGAGGGGAAGAATAGGTGAACAAGGGGAGGAAAGACAAGAAGGAAAGAAGGGACAGCTTAAGATCCCTCCACACTTACCCTACAGTACAGATTGGGACATGGATTAAAGCCCAAACAGTCCCTAGAGGTTGTTGCAGGTTGTTACATAGTCATCACTATGACTACTACCTGGCATCTGGCAGTATCTGGGGAACAGAGATTTTTCCTAAGATCCCCAGACAAAGGCTGCTGCAATCTCTGGGGTCCTTGTTCACAATAGGACTGGCTTAATGACATAATTTTCAATATCAGGAACTCAAGAAAGAGCAACCCTTTCTTTTTTTCATTGTGTGTGTGTGTGTGTGTCGGGGAGTGGTACTGGGATTGAACCCATGGGTACTTAATCACTGAGCCACATCCCCAGCCTTTTTCATATTTTATTTTAAGACAGGATCTTGCTAAGTTGCTTAGGGCCTCCCTAAGTTGCTGAGCCTGGCTTTGAATTTGTGATCCTCCTGCCTCAGCTTCCTGAGCCTCTGGAATTACAGGTGTGCACCACCATGCCCATCTGCAACCCTTTCTAATAGGATCACCCTGCTGTCTCTGAGATCTGTTTGCCTTGAAAGATGATTGCAAACCCTTTTGAGTACCAACAGAAGGAGCATCATGGTGCTCCTCAGCCTTTCTAGACTCCTGGCTCAGGTCATAGAAACTTGGGGTGTAGACCTTTTCAGATCATCCAAGGCTTCATTCCAGAGCCTTGGAGCCTTACTACTCTTTCTGTAAGACAAGCAAAGCTTCCTCTACTGGTTAATGGTGCCTACTGTAAATAAGGGATGTCAGATTAAAAGTCTGTGTGGGGGAACCTCAAGTCCTTGGCCCCACGCTCAGTTCCTGGGGCCAAGGACTCGAATACTAGGATGTGCCCAGCAGTCAAATGCTGAAAGAAAAGGGAGGAAGGTAGAATGAAGCTTTCTACCTGGAGAAAAGAGCATAATATGGGCTTTCCTGGTCTTCACTAGCAACATGGCCGGGAGGTAATTATGCTTAGTATGCTTAGTGGTTCCCCCCACTCTTTTTTAGAAATTTGTTCTTTTTAAGTATACATGACAGTAGAGTCATATTTTGACATAATATACCTACATGGATTATAACTTATTCTAATTAGCATCCTATTCCTTTGATTGTTCATGATGTGGAATCTCACTTTCATATGTAAACATATGAAAGTTATGTACCACACGATTCTATATTTAGAAGACCCAATACACTCCACCAGAAAACTTCTAGAACTCATAAATAAATTCATCAAAGTAGCAGTATATAAAATTAACACCCCATAAATCAACTGTGTTCCTATACACCAATGATAAATCAGCTGAAAGAGAAATTAAGAAACCTATCCCATTCCCAATAGTGTCAAAAAAATAAAGTACTTGGTAATTAATCCAAAAAAAGAAGAGGTGAAATACTTCTACAATGAAAACTACAGAACACTAAAGAAAGAAATTGAAGAAGACCTTAGAAGATGGAAAGACCTCCCATGCTCTTGGATAGGCAGAATTAATACTGTCAAAATGGCCATACTATCATAAGTACTATATAGATTTAATGCAATTTCTATTAGAATTTTGATGATGTTCTTCATAGAAATAGAAAAGGCAGTCATGAAATTTATATGTAAAAATAAGAGGCTCAGAATAGCCAAAGTAATTCTTAGTGAGAAAAGCGAATCTGGAGGCATCAGTATAGCAGACCTTACATTATACTATATAGTAACAAATACAGCATGGTATTGGCACTAAAATAGACATGAAGACTAATGGAACAGAATAGAAGACACAGAGGCAAACTCATATGAATACAGTTATCTCATACTAGACAAAGGCACCATAAGCATACATTGAAAAAAAGAAGCCCTTCAATAAATGGTGCCTGGAAAACTGGAAATCTGTCTATAGCAGAGTGAAATTTAGCCCTTATCTCTCACCCTGCACAAAACTAACTAAAGTGAATCAAGGACTTAGGCATTAGAGCAGAGACCCTGTGCCTACTAGAAGAAAAAGTAGGCCCAACTTTCCATTATGTCAGCTTAGGAACTGACTTCCTTAAGAAGATCCCTAAAGCACAAGAAATAAAACCAAGAATCAATAAATGGGATGGTACTTAGGATTTTACAGGACAATCTTCTTCATTCTCATAATAACAATCAATTCATGTTTATTGTGCTTGATTTACACATGAGGAAATTGAGTCATACCGTCATGGCACCATTTTGTTTCTCTTCTGGGAAGTTGTTGGCTAAGATGGACTTATACACACACACACACACATATATATATATACACATATATGCATGCATATACATACATACATATTATGGATAATGTCTCCCTATATATGCATATGCATTCATATTCACATATGCAAATATGAATAATTCCTGTGAAAGAGCCAGGAGGGAAGCAGAATTGGTCAAGTGAGCCATCAGGCCATAGTGAAGACAAAGAAAATCTCTGCCAGCTCAAAAGAGCAAAGACTTCATTAGGGGAGTTGCCCCTTTGAAAGAAATGCCTAGGTGAAAAATGCCTGTCCCAAGTGTAGCATGACCTGGGCCTGAAAGCTGAGGTGGACCCTGTGAGTAGCTGGAGGCTGTCAGCCACCAACACACCCCTGAACTGAGCAACAGATCCCTTCTTGAAGGGGAAGCGGAGAGACAGGAACCCATGGCTGCCACAAGCTGTGAACTTTCCCAAACCACTAATATTAGTGAACAGCAGGGCCAGGATTTGAACTGCCATGGTGTGGCTCCTGCCCTAGCGCTCTTACCCACAGCTTTACTCTAGCTGTCTCTAGTGTAGAGTTGCCAGCAGAAAATGCAGGTACTCGGGCTGAGGATGTGGCTCAAGTGGTAGCGCGCTCACCTGGCATGCGTGTGGCCTGGGTTCGATCCTCAGCACCATATACAAACAAAGATGTTGTGTCTGCTGAAAAACTAAAAAATAAATACTAAAATTCTCTCTCTCTCTCTCTAAAAAAAAAAGAAAAGAAAAGAAAATGCAGGTACTTCCACTTCACGTTTCTACCCAGCTCCCCATTGCCCACCCACACCTTGCTCAAGACCTCTGAACCTTTTGGTGACCAGGACAGCTCTGCATGAGGCTGTCAGTATAAAACTCTGGTCTGACCTTCTCACCCCTGACCTGTGTAGCAGCACAGGATCACACTGGGCTCCCTCCAAAGGTTGCCTCTTTACTGGAAGCCCTTCTCCTTTCTTCTCAAGGTCCTCCTACTTTTCAGCCTAGATTTTTTTCCAAGTTGTAAGGGTAAAAGAAATTGAAGTTAAAGTGTAAAAGTTAAAGGGTAAAAGACCGGGCATTGTAAAGTTTCTAAGCTGCAAGGCCTGAGTTAAAATGTAAAGGACTAGGTATTGTTAAGTTCCTATGCTACATGCAAAACCTGAAATTCCTGTAGCAGTTAAGACAATGCTTGGAACCGCCCAGTAAATATTTCCCCTGACTGCTTGGTTGTTTAATAACTTAAGGGCTCTGTGTGGTCTTGCACATAGGCCTTGCAGGGCCTGGACCAACCAGTTTGAATGTGTACCCCATTTAGAACTGACCTATCACCCCCGCCTGACCTGTTCCCGCCAATGAATGAACTAATCATGTCTCAGAATTATTGTTTGATTTTCCCGCGGTGTATGATGATTTGTTAAAGGAGACTGTGATGTATGTAAAATCCCCGCCCTCCCAAAAAAAGTGTACTTAAGCAGTGCTCAGCCCCTGCTCGGGGCTCTGGGCTGTTCTCCCTTCTTGAGTGGGCACGGAGCCCTAGCATGCTAGATCAATAAATCCCCTTCTGCCAATTGCATGAGTGGTCACTTGGTGGTCTCTTTCTCCGACGCTTCGCCGTACCCTTACAAAGTGAGGGGAAAAAAAGCAACATTATCCTTGTATTCATCAATATCCTAACCTGTGTCCCCTCTCTCTTATTTGCCTTATTACAAGAACAATCTTTTTTTAATTGATTTATTTATTTTAATTAGCTATATATATAATAGCAGAGTGTATTTTGATTCATTGTACACAATTGCAGCACAACTTTTCCTTTCTCTGTACACATTGTAGTGTCGTACCATATGTGCAGTCACACATGTACCTAGGGTAATAATGTTCATTCTCATTCCACTATTTTGTTTTGTGACTAATCTGCTTTTTCACCCTACTTCCTCTTTCTACAAACTCAATGATATTCAGGACGGGGTCTGAAGGAAACAAGAGTTTCTATGGCATTACATCCTCTAGCTGCCCAGAGTCCCAGCTTCTCCCCTCCCTTGCTAACTCATGATCATGAGTTTAACTCCCAAATACCCAAAGCCACTCTTTCCCAAATGCCTACTGAACCCTTCTACAAATAGAACCCTCTGTGTTTTATGCCAATACAGTTCAACATATCAGAGTCCTTTCCTAGATGGATTCACTGAATAGAAATTGCCCGGAAACCGTTGCTGCACTATCCATGAACTGACCAAAGAGACATCAAACAGAAAGAAAGATGGAGAGGAACTTGGGGAGATATGCTTCCATTCTCACCATGATTTGGTATTGAATCTTTGCTGAGTAAAGATCATTTTCTACCTAGTTGTTCTCCTAAGAAGCCAGCTGTCAGTGTATTAATGTGATCCTTGTGCAGCCCCAAGTAAATAATGATAACCTGGCAGACACGCAATTACGCATTGACAATTTCTGAGCTGCCTCTGCCAGCCCTGTGCTTCCCAGCAACTCTCAGCTTTCAAGCCTCAGTAGTACATGGATTCCAAATCAATTGTAACCCAGGCAGGGGACAGCCAGCCCACAAGTGTGTGAATCTTGCTTTTTTTTCCCCCTACATTTTTATTGGCGCATCATAGTTGTGCATGATGGGGATTTGTTGCTGTATGTTTGTCTATGCACACAATGTAACAATACCAGTTGGCCAATACCACTCCCCAGCACTTTCCCTCAGATCTTACTTCTTAAGGTCAGTGTGGGCATGATGGCATTGAACTTTTCATACTTAGTTCCCTTCCCCAAATGGAAGTACAGTATTACTAGAGTCTGCTCACAATATGACACTGTTTTCCCCAAACGTTTTGACATTGAGGCTACATCTGCAGCAATAAGCCAATGGAAAAATGTAGCTAAAAAGATGATAACGTGCCACTTGGGAAATGAAACAGCGTAAAAAATCTAATTTCCATGAACAAATTTCCACAGCACTCATTGATGGGACAATCATGCTCACCTAAATCTTTAACTGAGCATTTACAAACTAGGATTCCATTAGATTTTAAACCATACTATGCTTGCAAATGTGCTTTTACAGAAAAACTAATTAAAATAACTTGATATTGTATCTAGTGTGAGACTTTTTTTTTTTAAAAGGGCAAATAAAAGCTATAGAACTTGAATAAGTTATAGCTCTATTTTTCCTGGCATATATTATGAAACAAAGAGATCTTAAAGCTAGAGATTAGGATAAAACATTAACATAAAATTTGGGTTGTGTTCCAGTTTTAATTTAATCTTCTAGCTATATTTAATTACACTGGTCCTTTTATACAGGGTATTGCCTCCATGTCTTCTGTGAAGGGCACGCTCTTGGCCTAAGGCTTCCTTGGTGACTTCTAGTTTTGATCTCTGAACCATGTTCTCTCAGGGCCCAGTGGGGATATCAATCACATAGACACCTCCAGGACATCAGGCCAAGTGGTGAAAGTTCATCCTCCAGGACTCTGGGTCCTCAGGACCTTTGTAGCATTGATTGTCAACTTGACAGAGCCAGCTGAGTTTTTGTGTACAGTCCATAGATAGCACTGGACAGATCAAATCATGAAATGACAGCACTAAACCCTCAGGCTTTCTAAAGAGGAAGAATGATGGTGTATCATGCTGCAGCAGGAAACAAACCATCAAGATTACACATACCCAGTACCAATATAATAACTGTATGAACACAGACCAATGGAATGATCTCTTTGGGCCTCCACTCATCTCTAAGTGGGCTGATAGCCCTGTCTTGCAGTAGATGAGCTTACCTCTGCAGAGCTCTAGTCCAGAGTCTTATAGCCTCACCACCTTCTCTGGAAACACTCAGCAAAAGATCAGTCATTGTTCACTCCCTTCTTCCTGCAGATCTGGACCTTCTACATGCTTAAGCAAAGGGCACATGGAATCTTTGTGTGTCCATGACGGAATATCAACAAAACCCAACTCTGCTCTTGGAAGAATGCTAATTACCATTGTCAAAACCCAGATAGGTGTCCTATTAAGTGATAAATGCAGGAAAGTCATGTGAAGCTCAGTCACTTTGATGAAGGTTCTCAGATGATCCTAGCCCTGATAGATCATTCCAGAAAAGAGCTAGTAGCCCCACTGAGAGTCCAAAGCATCTTGATACCAAGAGAGGTTCAGTTAACTTGAAGCAGAGAAGTTTCAATGTTCCAGACTAAGGGTTCTGCATCTTACCATTACAGGAAGGGAAAAGACTAGGAAACAGGAATCAAAAGATGAAGAGAGCTGGCATTTTCCAAAGTATTTCTGGGGATGAAAACAGGCATTAGGAAAGAAGGAATTTTAGGAAGGAGTCTAGTCAAATAGAAGGTTAGGACTTCCAGGCTGAGGAAAATGCTAAACTTTTGGTATATGATATATCATTTATTCCTCATCCCAACATTTTGTATTTTAAGTCAATATCTTTTCTCTTTCACTACAATGGGAGATGAAATCAATGAATTGTCCAAGGTCATATACTTATGTTGGAATCTGAATTTGATCTCAAGTCTGGTTTCCTCCCCTGCTGAGAGTTTCCCTAAGATTCAGTTCACTACAGAAGAAAGGAGCAGGAAGTTATTTTTATAGGATATGTTTAGAAATAAAAATTATCAATAAAGCCTACAGATATCAGAATAGGGCCTGCTTGTGTACAGGTAGTATGTAATTAATGCTCCCTACCTTGAAGTCCGAGCAAAATTAACATCCTAAGGACAATTATAGCCCATTATCCATTTTTACCAATGACAGAGCCAGGCAATTGTTGTGAATGGTTGTCTTGGTTGAGCATAGAGACCTCATCCAACTAAAACATGTGTCATTGGGGATTCTTTGCTCTGTCTTTGGCAGTTCCAGTTTCCTAGCAGGACACCAGGATTAGTTATTTGGTGACAATACAATTAGCCCTTTTCAATGCCTGGGGTAGCAGTATCATCAGGTCTCAGGCCTCTATATTTGTAGGGGCAATCCTGGCTCCTCTGTCCACCTGGTTCTCTGAAATTTGATATAAGCTATATCATGCCATTCTCCTTTATGGAAACCTGCCCACCTTTCAACCTTACTCCAATATACCATCTCCCATTCTGGGTCTCAAATGGGCATCCCTGAACACAACCTATCTCTGCATGTCTCAGCTCCACTTGTTACGTACATACCCTCCTTCCTTAGAATTACACTCTTCACACCACCCCCACAGGAAATGGTGTGTGCCACAAAGTAGACTCAAGTTTTTTTCACAACCATTGGTCTTCCTTTGTTGTGATCTTGGTCTCCCTAAACTTGAAGTACTACAAGTTCTCCTGGTCATTCTTCCTGGTCTGTGTCCATCCTTTCTGATGGGTTGTGCAGCCGGTGCAACCACTTCTGGAATGCAGTTGCTTCTGGGGATACTGAGACCACAGAGGTACCACATTTCCCCTGGTTATGAAACCTGATAACTTATATGATTGAAGGCTCTCAGAATTAATTGTAATATCTAGGCAGTACTTCTGTGAAAAGTTTATTTGAACGATGTTCCTTTAAATATAAGTCTATGTGTGTTTTGAAGACTTCAAGGGAAACCATGACTGTCACTCAGAAGAGTCTCTAGTCAAGCAGAAGTTATTTGCAAATGTTCCTCATCAGACAAGGACCAAAGTCTCCCTAATTCTTGTATCTCAGGAGGGACAGCAAATGAGAAGCAGACTTCTGAGAAGTACTTGTAAGATGCCTTGCCTTCATATCAAAGACCCCCAGAGTCATGGATACAAGTGACTAGAGGAGGCAGATTCCCTGCTTGACACAAGAGAGGATGTAAATGGCACTAGTGGTAGATGGCAGCAGGGTAAAACCATCCTCCAACTGTTCATTATTTGGAAATCAAGCACTATTTTCTAATATGGAGAAATTACAGGTTGGTAATGTGATCCCAATGGAAACAAAATACAGTGGCTGATCCCTTCTGTCATTCAAACCCTGGTGTCAGCAGGGAATCTCCATGCTGAGGGTTAAATTATGATGGTTTAAAAGGGGAGACTTTAAAACATAAATATCAGGTAGTCGTGTTTTACTTTATGGAAATTCTTGACCATTTAGCTGTTTGGTAATTGCTATGCACAGCTGAGTAAATATATAGTAAGTTCTAACTCATTCAATACTAAGAAAAAAATAGGACTCTGCACGCACACGCGCACGCGTGTGTGGTGTGTGTGTGTGAACTTCCTTTGACACTGAGGTTTACCATTCTGTCTTAATCAGCTAGAATGTTGGGAAATGTCAGAACTGCCAAAGATTCCCTTGAACTTCCAATTCAAAAAACACGGTCCAAAGTAGGGAGAAAAGACAAGACTAGTTTTCTCTGAGCACTAGTTTGTTTTCCACCATTCACCAGTCCTTTATTCCCTGAGCAGGTTGGACATCTCTACAAATAAATGTAACAATTTCTCTTCTTCCTCTCCTGTGGCAGCCATCTCCAGAGCAATACTGAAATTAGGAAGGGCCCCGGAAAGAGACTGACAGGACCCAGTGAACCCGCTGCTTTGCCAGCCTTGTGCCTTGGGATGTTTAGAGAGCACATGCATCCTGGCTGGGAAATGCCCCCACCTACCACTCTTCTCCTGGCCAACTCCCTCCTGACCTTTGGATATCCTGTTAAATGCCACGTACCCGACAGACTATCTAACCCCTAAATGCCAGGCCCTGTCCCTGGCTAATAGTTCTCATGTGTTACACTTTTCATCATAATTCATCACAAGGGGTAACACTGGCCATCAGAATCCAGAAATCCAGTAAATAGGGGTCTTAGAAGGACAAAGCAGCCAATTGGTATCTAATCAAAATGCATATGTGGGGTCAGCCTTCTTTAAAAACATAAAGGCCAGAGCAAGCCACCCAGGGGATAATTTCCAATTAAAGATAGCTGGGATGGGCCTTTGAACAAACTCATTTCAGTCTGCTCGCTCTGTGGGTAACCTTGTACTCCACCTTGCCATCACTGCTCCAAACTAATTTTGGTACTCAACTTTTACTGGATTTAAAAAACACCTATATTCCGCTGCCTATAAGATAATTTTTCTGGCACGGATCTATTTCAAACTCCTGGCTCTTTTTCTTGGTCTTTATTGTGAGAACATGAATCTTCTTACCAGTTCAACCCGTCTTCCCTCCTTCTGGCTTCTTTGCTGATGGTTCTGAGCACATTGCCAGGGCTGTGACCTCTATCACGTCTCTAGTTGGGGTCTGGCCTGCCAGCAGTCATTCTCAGCTGGACCTTGAAAACAATTAGCCAGGCTTTAGTTGTTTTTTTTTTTCCCCTGGGGTTTAGGGAGAGCATGGAAAACAGAAAACAAAAAAACAAGACAGGACCTTTGAGAAGAATGGAACTTTAGAACCAGTGTTGTTTCTCTGCTGTGAAGCAGACACTTCAATCTTGAATCCAATGACCAGAGCTCCAGACCCATTGGAGCAAGAGGGTCTTAATGATGAATTCAGAGAGCAGCGAAGGAACTCCTGACTTCCTTTTCTCTTAAGTTTAGAATGAAACCTGGGGATGGAAAGTGGATCTGAGTTTGGTGTTTAAAGTTAGATGTCTCCATCTATCGGTAGATGCAGGTTGTGTGCGCTCTCATGGTGCCACCATCTTTATACCTTGCCAAGTCTGCTTTCATTTCTTAATGTCTAAGTCATTCCTTGGGCATCTTCGACAACTTCAAAGATCAGAAGCTTCAGCCAATGTTATTTCCAGCAAAATATTTTCTTTCTGAAAGGAAGTTATGGCAGCAGATGTTAGTGACTTCATTTCTATATTCCAGGACTGTGCATGCAGGAATGTGCTTACCTCACTTTACAAGGATTGCTACCCAACAGCTCCTTTGGGCCTTCACAGCTCATTATCACCTCGTTAGAGAGGATTGCAGGTCAAATTCTGGCACCAAAAATCCACTGTAGATAGGTCCTTAGTGACATGATTATTTGTGTTCTCCTCTTCAGAATTCAATTTACATGCTAATTACCTTTTGAACATCTAAGTACATTTAACACATTTACCTGTAGATAGTACTGACTCTCTTCTTCCTCCTTGAACTTCAATTTTGTTAAGTTACTATCTCATTGAGAAGCAATCATACGCATTGGGTCTTTTAAAATCAGATTTGGAAGCATTCCTATTCCAAAACATGAGAATCCTGTTCATTAATTGAGCTTCCAGAAACACAGGACAAGGACACAACTGCTTGCATTCCTCAACACCAGAGAGGGTTTTTTTTTTTTTCCTGCCTAAATGAGTTTGCATGGCAATATGGAAATTAGTTGTCTAACATTCAATATTGGAGATCAAGTGACTTCTCTCTATCCAAATGTGGCTCCAAAGTCTTCAAATAGTTACTAAGGGAACCATTTTGCCCAGTATAGTGTGTTTGTGTGCAAGACTTCTGAAGCACGAAATGCCATACTGTGTGCATTAACTGAGGGCTGCTCCTTTGCACATTTTACTCTACAGTTTTAATTCAAATGTAATTGACCATGACAAGGCTGAAAGCACTAAATGCTTCCTTTGTTGAAATTAACTTCAAAATGTTTCACCCATTGGTGAGATAGGCTGCACAGGAAGGGCTTACACAAACATCCTGCTGAAAATTCATAGAAAAGACAATTACCTGAAGAAAAGCAAAAATGGAACTCAGGATAGTGGCATGAAAGTGAGGGCACATGGACCATGTGGACCAGTTCTTATTCCTGTTTGATTCCCACCATATATTTTTATGGCCATTTAATAAGATGGACCAGCCGTGACAAGATGAGCTGCTCTTGTCATGCCGGTGTCTCCCAAATGCCTTGATGCTGCTTTTCCCTGAATGATTTATAGATTCCACCCACGCTGAGCTTTCTACTAGGGACTTCAGCGTGGGAGTTAGAAGAAGGATAAGGTATTTGGGATTCTATGAAAACCACTTTCAGCGTTTCTCCAGAATTGGATCCTATAAGTCTTTCTCAGAAAAAGTAATTGAAATTGGAGTCTGTGTCTCTGGTTGAATAAGACATTACATGACAAACTTATCAAGACCCTGAAAAGCCAAATGGTATCTAGGTAGGTGTTTCAATAGCAGTGAGAAAGCCCTGTTGTTCATCATGGGGTCTCAGACACACTTCTCAGAGGAGGCAGAGAGATCAGTGTAGAAAAGCTACTCAGAATGAGGTGGGGAGGGGATCAGAGTGGGGTCACCCCTCCCCACTCACCAATTATTACCCCCCCACCTCATACCATTATAGGGACCCTTAGACTATATTGCAATCACTATGAATACTAAGCTACACTTGCATTTTTGCACAAAATTCCTCAATTTCCTCCTTTGCCTTTATCTTTCTAGATCCTAGCACTTGGTAGGTGCTTAATCAATACTTGAGCTGAATAATCAACTATTATCTAGATGTTTGCTATGACTTACGAAAATGTGCTCCTATTGAGTTCTTTACTTAGGTACACTTCCCAGCCTTGCATTTCCCAGGCAGGTTAGTAGTGAGGGAAAACCTTGCATGACTGTTCCTTGATTTTAGTTGCCCTGGCCAGTGCACCAGTGAGCACAAGCATCCAGAAGTCATACCTCTAAGCTAGCTGATGAGGATGATATGATGCTTGCAGCAGTGAAAAGAGCCTGGGACCTTCCACTTCAAAATCCAGCCAAACTCCTGTTTCCGGGGTCCACTAGAAGTGGGTTTAGATAATCACTGCCTACTTTTTAAAAAATGAAAAAACTATCATGCTAAGCGAAATAAGCCAATCCTACAAAACCAAAGGCCAAATGTTTTCTCTAATATGCAGATGCTAATTCACAATAAGGTGGGGGTTGGGGGGGACACCAGGGAAGAATAGCATTACCTTAGATTAGGTAGAGGGAAGTGATGGGAGGAGAGGGGAGGGACTATGGGGATAGGAAAGAGAGTAGAATGAAACAGACATTATTACTGTGTGTATATATGTGACTGCATGACCAATATGATTCTGCTTCATGGGTTGGGGTACCCATTCACTGTGGAGCTGCCTGGTGAACCACGGGTGAAATCCTGTATTCAATCCCCCAGCACTAAAAAAAAAGAAAAAAGAAAAAAGAAAGAAAGAAAGAAAAGCTTGAGATCTCATTGTCATATTATTGAAACATCCAATATTGGTTTTTGGTTTTGCCATTTTAAGATTGGACCCAGGCTGGAGATGCAGCTCAGTGGTAGAACCCTTGCCTAGAATGTGTAAGGTCCTAGGTTCTATACCCAGCACTGCAAAACCAAACAAAAAGATTGGACCAATTCTGACTGTGTTACACTTTAATTTTTTCCCTTACCTTGCCAATTTATTTGTTTTTAAAATTTCTGAGTTATTTTCAATTGGCATAATAAATATACAAATTTATCGGATAAAATGTGGTTTCAATTTATGTATAAATTGTATAATGAACAAATCAGATTCATTAACATATCAACCACCTTAAAATTGTATCACTTCTTTTTGGTGAGCATATTCAAAATCCTTTCTTCTAGCTATTTTGAAATTGTATTGAGATTTCTTTCATTGCTTCTAAAATTAGAAAATTATACTTCATAATAAATGAAATGAATTTACTTCTATTTCACTATATTATTTATTTTTGTTTTTTGGGGGTTTTTTACATTCAAATTTATAATTTTTCGAAAGTATTGCATGAGGTAAGGATAAATATATTCCCAGTTACTCAAGCACCAGGCATTAAACAATCAACCTTGTTCCTATTGATTTCTGATGCTTCTTTTAGACTGGGGTGTTTTTTTAAGCTCAAAAATTCTTATCTATTATAATCCTTTTTTTTCCAAGTTTTATTGTGGTTCATTGTGTATAGGGAGAAGGTTTTTTATAAGAATGATTATGATTTGTAACTAGTTTCCCATTGCTTGCCTTTCCATATGCTCTTTTTTGCTCTTTTCCTCCTCTGTCTCTATCTGCCACCTTCCTATAAATCTTTGCCCATCTCCCACCATTTTCAGTATTTTCCTATTTTAGGAATAATTTATCAAACATTTTCTTCAGCACTAATTCAATTTTATGCACCATCACTTTTATTATTTTGGAGCCCCATGTCGACTTTGAATATGATTTTGTGTCTATTTTCTGTTCTTGTCATTCTTTTGTTTTGTAGATAACTTTTAGGAATTTTAGCTTATGTGATTTTTTTGTCTTGAGAGTCTTGCTTTTTTTTTTAATCTCACCTGTTCTTTCCTTCTATATCATTTTCTCATTTCATGGTTGCTTTCTGTCTTTGAGAACACAAATCAGATATTTTTTATACCTGATCTATTTTCCTGGTAACTGTCAAAGACATGTCTTTCCTCTGAGTCCTCCACATCTGTTGTGTTGCAGATTTTTCTTACAGACCACAAAGTTGCATACAGCAAGATTGTGAAATATTTGGCATGTGTCCAGATTCCCATTCCCTCAGCTCTTTAACTGTAGCTTTGTGCCTCTGAAGGATTTCAGAAAAAGATTTCAGGAGAGAGACTCTGTGTCTAATTATTCACTAGTCTCCACTGACCCTCTCAGGTCTGTAGGCACTCTTAAAAAAAAAAGAGGCCAGTCAAGGTCTCCCATCTCATGAAAACATAAGCGAGTTCAATGTTTTTAAATGACCCTTCTGCCCCTGCCCAACCCCCAAATAATAGAGTCTTAATATTCTCTTTACAAAAAGTTCCATCACTAAATCTTTTCCTAGGGACACATTCGCCCAGTAAATGGTGACTCACCTTCAGTGATTGCTCACCACCCGTGCACCAGTTATGTGGACAGTCCTCCACAGCACATACCCATTTGGATCCTGATAGATAAGTCTTCTTTGAGATACAGAGAGATAAAATACAGTTATATTTTGACCCTGTTCTGTTCACAGGTAACTTTGCTAGCCTGAAATATAATCACATTCTGTTGCCATCATCTAATTCTTCCAGTAAGAGAATGAACATACAGACCATGGAGAACATGTCATAATCCATAATCACTGTTTTCTCTCTTTCTTTTACAAAATGAATTGCAACACCTAAAAGACTATTTGTGTTCTTCCTACCATTCTTGCTGCCCCTACCTTGTCTATATTTCACCTGGGAAGACTAGAACTCCCAAGCTTTCCCTATCCACCTTCTCTAATTTTTATAACTGTTGTATAATGAGGGTTATTTCTACAAGAGAACAGCCAGCGAAAAAACCCGTGAGCAGTCAGAGTTGAAAATGAATGTAGACTCAGTGTGTCATTTTGCCATCATATAGCAATTGTTTCGTACCTGCACTGTATCTTTCTAGTAAACTTTTGGCTAAACTTTAATGTGGATCAAAATCACCAAAGTTAAAAGCAGAGTTTAATTTGGAACTCTGGGATTCTGTGTTTGTAATAAGATCCAAGATGGTTTTGGTTGGCTGTGAGTACTAGATTTTATAAAAAGTATATTGGGTATATCTTGTTTTAGCCCTAACACCTCTTTTTTCCTCTATAGGTGGGTGAATCCTCAGTGATTCTCTGCTCCCTATCCCTCTGGTCTAGAGAGCAACCTGCTAGGCACAGGTGTATGTACCTAACATGCATGATGAGCAGCATTCACATAGACATCCATGACCACAGTCACTGCTCCAGCAAACAGTTAGTTAGGTTAGCATACTGCACTGTGGCTTTCAAATAATACTCTTTTTAGTGGAGTTTGGGTCCATTTGGATCCATTAAGGAGATTAAAATTATACTTTAGCAATCTTTTTTTTTTTTTTTTGTACAGGACTGAACCTAGGAGCACTTAACCTCTGAGCCACATTCACAGCCCTTTTAATATTTTTAGAGACAGTTTCTCTCTAAGTTGCTATAGGGTCTCATTAAGTTGCAGAGGCTAGTTTTGAACTTGCAATCCTCCTGTCTCAGCCTCCCAAGCTGCTGGGATAACAGGCATGTGCCAGTGTGCTCAGCTATGCTAGTAATTTTAACAGAGAATTTTTACTATGCAGACTTGTAGAGGAGGTATAAAGTTTTTAACTATGAATCTTGGAGGTAGTGCATGCAGGAAGTAGCTCTGACTATAGAACTGGGGGGTGGGAAGAGGGAAAAGATTGGAATGATTTAAATTTAGAAGCATCAGAGAGGCAGCCCTGCAGAGTTGAAACTCAGACTTCAAGTGCTGGTGTCTGTGTTCAAAGGAGGGTCCCATGGACTTGGGCTCAATTCTCTAAGGATGGAGCGTCTGGTTGGTGCTAGTGTCTCTGAGAGATGGAATAAAGTTGGCACTGCAAATGTTGGAAAAAATTATCAACTGCTGCTTCCAAAAAGAAGTGACTCAGACAGGGTAAAGAAACGGTGCTGGGGTGCTGCTCACAGGAAGAGAAAGCAGACAAACATCCCTTTTGTCCCTCCTTCAGCAGTGTGTCTCCCTCTAGTGTCTCTGCTTGAAGATGCTAAGAGGGAGCAGTTGTAAAAAACAGAAATGAGATTTACAGAAGCCCATTCTCAACACCACAAAAATGCTTGTGATGGGTTCAGAATGGATAGACCATAGCCAATGTCTTAATAAGTGATATACAAATTGGAGGGAGGGTTATTAAAAACAAATTTATTTTGGTATAACTGAGTTAAGTAAATGTAAAAATATCAAAACTGTAAAATACCCAGTTTCTTAAATCATAAAGAAATGGCTTTCTGCCAATTGAATAAAAAGTTTTTTTATTGCTTTAAATAAAAAGTGTTTCCCATTCTGGAACATAGAATTTCCACCGGAGGGAAGAAGGAGGAGATGGCCCAGAGATGTTGTCATTTCCCATCAGAAGGGAACCGGGGAGAAGTTCTGGTTCTGAAAGACATAGAGGCTAAGAGATCAGATACAAAAATCTTAGCTGCAAAAACCTAAAAGAGAGTGAAAAAATGGTTGAAACCCTAAGGAGATTGAAAGGAGAAGACATTTGGAACATCTAGAAGAGATTCTCCTCACTACAAGTACTGAAAATGACTTGGGAAAGCCTTAGCACCTCTCTCTCTCTCTCTCTCTCTCTCTCTCTCTCTCTCTCTCCTCCTATGTGGTGTGGAGGAAATCTAAAGTTCTGTGAGCTTTCAGGATGCAGGCAGAAGGTGGCTGAGAATTAAGATCCGTCTGTCTTCCCTAGGGTCAGTGAGAGAAGAGAAAGAATCTTCAATGGCAAGTGAGCATGTCATAGTTGGAAGATTGGACCTAAATGCAAGAACTCTAAAAGACCACCAATATCCATGGTAAGGACAGGTTAGTAATGGAACTGACAGGGAACTATGATATAAAAATAGGTAGAGATTTTCATAGCCATGAGTTTGAGCTGCCGACACCAGCTAGGTGCCAAGTGTCCATGCAAGGCAGTGGTCACCATCACAGTAGTCTCATGAATCTGGAGGGTGGCCCAGAAGCCCTCATGTGAAGTAGAAGTCCTATCTCAACCTACCCTGAGGACCTAAGGGCATCTTCAGCAAAGGGAAAAATCTGTACTAGTAAGACATTTGAAATTTGAATTTGATTTAGTATTTATTAGTTTATCAAGCAACACTGAGATGACTCGAAATAATGACTTTTTAAATGGAAGGAAATGAGATAACTTTAGATAACAAGATTTATCACCAATATCTCCTACACACACACACACACACACACACACACACACACACACATGGAGGGAGGGACGGAGAGAGGGAGGGAGGGAGAGAGAGAGAGTGAGACAGAGATATTACCTAGAAGAAGAACATGGAAGAACATGAGAATAAAACAAGGAATGAATACTAAATTAGTCATTTAAAAGTACTCTTTTTATTCACACCTAAGCACAGGATTCAAATTTTGAAACTTTCACTACAAAGTCAAATAGATGTCTCTATCACCCCCTTATATACCATAACTTTTTTTTTTTTTTTTGGTACTAGGGATTGAGCTCAGGGGGCACTTGGCCACTGAGCCACATCCCCAACCCTATTTTGTATTTTATTTAGAGACAGGGTCCCCCTGAGTTTCTGAGCGCCTTGCCATTGCTGAGGTTGGCTTTGAACTCACAATCCTCCTGTCTCAGCCTCCAGAGCCATAGGGATTACAGGCGTGCGCCACTGCACCCATCACAATAACCTTTAATACAATAGTAAGTATGTGATTTGTTCCCCTAGGAAATGTTATCAGACAAGTGTATTGTAGAATACCCTTTGGGAAAACTGGATTATTCTAACCCATTTGCGAACATCTACAGTCTGTAAAAGCACAGTGATAGCTGCCTAATATGAGCCATCACTAAACCCCAAAAGAGAGATGGTGTTATGCCCACATTATAGCTGAGGAAATGGAACCTCAGAGAAGATTCTTAGTCAAGTTCACATGTCCAAGAAGCAATAAAACCAATATTCAAGCTCAGATCCATTTGGTCTCCAATCCACTATCCTTTCTCTGGTGCAATATAAATCAATAGAAAACCAAGTGTAAATTAGAGTAACCATAAATGACAAAAAAGAAGACCATCAGTGCCCCATGATTGGTCAGCTAATAACCCTCTGTCTTTAAGAGATATACAAGAAAATAATTTAGAAATAAAATAGCAGAGAAGTCTAAGAGAAAGCATTTATCACTTTTCCCCAGATCATCTGAAGCATGATTATTTGCATTTTGCTTTGTCTCTCCAATTTTTCTTACACAATTGTCAAGTATTATCTCTAGATCTAAATTAATTAAAGTTGGCCAAAGGGTACAAAGACAAGGAAACACACTTTGTAAGAACATATTAGAGGCTGTTACCCATCAGTGCTGCTCTTAATCATTGCAGAAGTTGCAGAGGGCATCACTGAACTAATTTTTACTCTGTATGTCTTCTCTTACAGTTTATAATTCATATTATCTCTGCTGTTTCACATTCTCTCAATTCTTCTTTCTACTAAAACTAGAAAGAACCTATTTAATCATCAAGTTCTCTTCTTCCCATTCCCAATAGTGTGAGCCAGTATCTGCTGCTTCTGCCCATTCCCAATAGTAGCTGAGCCAGTATCTGCTGCTTTTAATTTGTCACCTTTCATTCATTCTTTGTTAACAACCTGACTCCTAAACCTCATTCCATTAACATCTCAGACAAAGGTCATGTATGACTGACTAATAATAAAATATAGACATCTCTGAGGTCTCATCCTGTTTGTTTTATCTGTATAATTTGATCCTGGGGTAAACCCCATGGTTTTTGAAATGTCTCCTTTTTTACTAGATGCCTACAGGGTTATTCTCCTCTCTCTCTCATACCACTCTTTCCCTTATTTATCAAATCTCTTTCCTTTTTTTTTTCTATTTACATTAGTTTTCAGGTCTCTCTCTTTGCCCATACCTGAAACTGAACTTACCAATAGCGTGTTTTTTTCATAACACTTGGCTATGGAAATCTCTAATCACCTCCTGACACCTGCATGTGGATATCTTACGGATGAATTGACACTAGCATCTTAAAAATCAGCTTCAATTTCCATCTCTCCAAGGTTCCTCCATTTTCTAAATTTTGTTTTAGGAAACTCCCGAGCCAAGAAGACTCAGGAGACAATCTGAGTGTGGCTCTCAGCCACTCCTTCTGTGCTGTCCACATTTTCTGGCCCCAAGACTAGGAATTTCACCTCCCACTCCCTCTTTCCTTGTCCCTGTTCAGATCACTCCTCAACTGGGGTGCCACTGCTTGCAAACATGCCTCTGCCTCTACTCTTTGTCTGTCTTTTTCTCCAGTGTGCTGACAAGATCACTTTTCTAAAATACAAATCTTTTCATAACAGTCCTGATGTTAGGAATTTGATAGCTTCATTATTTTGTTGCAATTCCACCTGGTACACAGTACTTTTAACCTGATGGCTTCAGGCTACTTTTGCAAATTCACCTTTCTCCTCATCCAACCCCTACTGTTAATGTATTCTATAATTCTCCTTATTGCCTATAACATACTGTGCAATTTCAAAGGTCCATGTCTTTTCTCAATACTGTTTTCTTTCTTTATTATTCAACTTTGTTAAGGCCCATTGTAAATGTCACACCTTTCCATTGCCTTTCAGGATCCTTAAAAAAAATTGCTCACTTTTCTCTTTATAACACCAACACATTGTACAAGCACAAATTATAGTAGTAGGTAATTTTAAAATGACTTTGTTTTTCACTCTTATATCTTAAAATTGGTTAGGTCTCATATCTGATTGTTTCATTTTTAAATAACAATAATGTCTCTTCTTTCTTTACTTTGCAAACATATTTTCAATTCAGACATGAGAATGTCAAGTTCCAAAACTTTTAATGATCTCCAAAAATAACATTGTCTGCTTGCATAGAAGAATCCATGGTTCTTCTCTCATTATTGGTCATTCTTGGAAGGAAAAAGAGGCAAGAATGACAAGAACTTTTTTTTTCCCCAGAACTAGAACTGCCACCAATGTCTTTAAGGTCTCTGGTCCCAGCAAATGTGATTGTCTTGGGTACTCTTGTAGAACTTTTGGAGCCATCCTGCTAGGGCATGTCACATGCAGTTTTCTGCATGACTCCAACTATCCACTTGCCTCCTGTTCTGCATTTTGAGGTCTACATTTGTTCTTACTATTGTAGTTCCACCATCCATATTTATAATGTTCTCAAAAAGGAAGGGTCACATAATAGCACCAGGTTGACTTTCTCCACTGCAGAGTACGCATCTGGTTCTCAGAAAGAGCTTATTCCTCTTTGATCTGTCAACAGAGGGGAATTAAGTTGTTTCCTGGAAGCAATAGCAGCAACTTGTTTTCTTCCCTAGCAGTAAAGCAGGATGTCCTCCTATTATTCCTGCCCTACCCCCCCTACCCTACACTCCCACCC
>NW_025999945.1:4194670-4208796 GCF_001458135.2 Marmota marmota marmota | reverse complement strand
GACCGCCACATATCTGCATAGGATTCAAAACCCTTTCCAGTATGCGGTCACCTCTGAGTTCTCCGTAAAATTCTTGTGGAATCCCTGTCTCTACCCTTGAAGGAATTATCATCCTTTCACATCCATCCCCAGTGTTGGAAACCATGTACATCAGGTATCACATCAGTTCTTATCAAAGAAATTTCATTCTGAAATCTTAACTTTTCTTTAATGTTTTTTTTTTTTTAGTTGTCAATGTACCTTTACTTTGTTTATTTATATGTGGTGCTGAGAATCGAAACTAGTGTCACACACATGCTAAGCAGACACTCTACCACTGAGCCATAACCCCAGCCCTGAAATTTTAACTCTTGTCTTCGTTCTCTCAACTTTTATGATGTAGATTTGTGTCAGGATTTTCTGACACAAAATGATCATGGGACGGGAAATCAGTTATGAGTCAAGTATTGTGAAATCCTGCATTTGGGTCTTATCAGTAGTACATTAGTACTTTGGTGCTTTGATGAAAACTTGAATTTTAATATCCTGTTACATGGAAATTCGCATAACCGTATGTAAAATAAAAGTATAAAAGTGATTTTTTCTAAGTAATCTTAAATCAGTAAACCCCGAATCAGAGCCACCTCTTGAGTTAGCGAGAAATTCGGTGTCATCATATTTGTGTCATGGTAACTGTGGGAATTTCTAGTATAATTTGAAAACTCTGGGGTTGGCATTCAGTATCTAATAAATAGATCCCCTCCAGAATAATAGCTATAAACTCTGAATTATCTTAAAGATAAAAGAAAATAAAAAACCCAAAATGCCAATGTTGAGGGCTCTTGAGACTGCTACAGAAAATTTGTAGCAGATGAGCTCCTCTATTGCCTTATGAAATACACACACACACACATACACACACTTTCACATTTGCAATTTCTTCACAAAGATTGCCACAGGCACAGTTATCAGCATAGCATCAAGCAGCTAAAACTTGGAGGAAAACCTACTAGCTTTCCTGCTCAGTGAAAAAAAATCTCAAACCACCAAGATATCAGACAATGAGGGAAAAACTCTAGAAATAAGACAATAAAAGAGAAGTAAAATAATAAAATTCCTAGTAGTGTGCATAAACTTTGTAAAAGTCTGTGACTCACTCCTAAACCATGCATTAGAAAGAAAAGCAAAAGCAGCTGGAACCCAAGTTCAAAGAGATGAGTTGACATTTGGACCACCATTCACCACAGGTGTGATCAGTTGGATTTGAAGGTAACAAGTTAATTGCCTTCTTAAATAAAATCAATACTCTCTGGAGAAATAAAAGAATCCAGACCACATAACATTCAAAATGTCCAGGATACAATCAAAAACCACTTCACACATGAAGAATAAGGAAAAAGATGAGCAGTAGATGCCAACCTTGAGGTGATACAGAAGCTAGAAATATCAGACAAGGATTTTAATGTGTCAGGTGCGTATTATAGGTATGTACCCTAAAACACATTGATAACATACTCATAGTAAATGCAGTGATAGTAAATCTCAGAAAAAAATAGATAATATAAAAATAACAAATTCAACAGCTTAGACTACAAAATATAATACCTGAGGTGAATGTCTAAACAAATGGGTTAAATAACAGTGTAGCATTGGAAAAGAAGAAATCAGTGAATAAAAAGTTCCATGGAAATCATACAATCTAAAGAAAAGAAAGAAAAAGAAAAAAAATAGGTTAAATAGAGTCTGAGGGTCTTAGGGAAAATTTCAAAAGTCTGGAAAATTGGAATCCCAGAAGAGAGGGAAAGAGAAAAGGGGGGGGAAATTTATATTAAAAATTTTCCCAAATTTGTTTAAAAAATGTGGGTTAAAATAATCCAACTTAAACATACATTTGAGGAAAAACATACCTATGTACATAATAATTAAACTTAAAAAGCCCAATAAAGAGAGAAAACATTTAAAAGAACAACCAGAGACAATTGACACATTGTGACACACACAGGGAAATACTATGGACTTCTGATTAGAAACTATGGTAATCAGAATATACTGGAATAACATTTTATAGAAAATATTTTATAGAAAATATCACTGTTTCACTATCAATAATCATTTGGGGGCTAAGGGGGTTTTGAGAGATGTTGGTCAAAGGATGCAAAATTCTAGTTAGACAGGAGGGTAAGTTGGAGAGATCTACTGCATAACATGGTGACTATAGTTAATAACAATATAGTCTAAGCTTGAAGATCACTCAGAGTAGATTTTAGGTGCTCTCACCACAAAAAGAAAAAAAATGATGAGCATGTGAGGAAATGCATATGTTAATTAGATCAACATGATCACTCTACAATATATACATATTTCAAAACATCATGATATGCAGCATAACTGTATATAATTGTTGCCAATTAAAAATAAGTTGAACAATACTGAACGACCTCTAAGATGTAGCAAGATGCAAAATAAACAGAAGGAAAAAAAGATCTGTCAACTCAGAATTCCATAAGTAACTATGACATTTAATAAAAGAGGGTAAAATGAGGACATTATTAAAGAAAGGAAAACAAAAGGAATTTACTGCCATTAGGCCTTGTAGCAAAAGCAATGTTAAAGGAAATTTTTCTGCCTGAAGAGAAATGATATTAGAGGGAAACTTGTATCCTTCATAAATAAATGAAGAGCATTCAAATGGAAAATGAAAAGGCTATTCTTTTCTCCTAATTTCTTGGAAAGTGTGTATAATATTTAATGCAAAATCTATAAATTGTCTTACCTTTTAAGGCAAGTAGATGTATTACTTATGATAACTAAAACATAACAGGAAGGTGAAAGGGTTAACGAGCTTATATGGGTGCAAAGTTTCTATATTTTGCATGAAGTAGCACTATATAAATTCCAGGCAGAATTTGAAATACTAAAGTTTATTTATAATCCCTAGAGCAACCACATATAAACACAAATACAAACCTAACAAAGAGAGGTAATTTACCCACTAAAGTTAAATCTGTAGCATGACCAGTAAGAAAACATCCCTCCTTTTCTAACCCTCCCCAGGTTCAGTTTAACTAAACCCTCCCCTTAGTAACTGCACAAGGGGAGCTTGTTGATAAAGGGCTGAGAGAGGGCCCACTGGTTTCTGCTAATTCCTTCTGGGCTCAGGTGTTCAACACTGCTGCGCTAGCTAGGACTTAGTTTCCCAGTCCTTGGTGACCCCTTTGGCCATCTATCAGACACATCAGACACATAAAATGTTGGGCTGCCAGTCAGAAGAGTAAGAAGGAAATGTGGGATAGATTAGACATGCATGAAAAAAAAAAAAAAACAAGGAAAACAGAGACTGAGCAATTGTGTCAGAGCAAAAGGAGTGCAAAGCACTCATGCTACTGTGTCTTTATTATATATTGTAAATCTAAATCTATTTTATCATTTGTTAATGCCTTTTGTTTGTTTGTCTTGAAGAGACCTAAAGAATGTAAGGGCACATTTCATTTTTTAAAAAGACGTGGAAACTCCATCTTTTATAAAAGTTGGAAATGAACCTATAACTTGCACAATTTCTTTTTTGACCAGCATTTGCTTTCAAATTTGTGACCACAGTACTTTTTTCCTCTCTGCATTACAAGAAGCAAAGCTTTCTAGGAGACCACTAGGATCCACTACTAAAACAGCACTTTGTCTTGATTGCACTTGCCTGGACTTCCAGTGCACATCAAATGAGATCAGGCAGTTTGGTCTCACTTTTTACTTCAGATGGAAATAAATATCAATATTTCAAAAGGAAATATGTTTTCTGTGGTAGACATTTTAGAGATATTTTATTTAAGTTTGCCATTTTTCTTAACATGAACAGATAAGGAATGTGAACAAATGCTTTTTGTACATATATAACAATGTTCACGTGATTTCATCCTTTCTTTTTATAAATGTATAAATAATATTGACTGTCTTTCAGTCATTAAAGTATTATAGATCCAGATAAACATTCCCTCTTTGTGACAAATTATCTTTTTAATCTCTCATAAAATTTGATTTGCTAATATTATGTTTATGATTTTTGCATCAAATTTATCTTGTGTTCTAATATATTGAAACTAATCTGTGTTGATAAATATTTTTTAAATTATGTAGTTTTATTATTTCGGTATCTTTTACTCTCTTAAAATTGTCTCATTTTGAATGATCAAATTATATGGTGGCCTAACAGTGAAGCAAGAGAGAAAAACCACAGTAGGAGCACACAGTATAGACTACAATGAAAAAAAAATCACAGCCCAAAGACTCAGAGGAGGAGTAAAACTCTGGGAATTATGTGGGAATTGTCAACAGTAGGATGAGAATAAAACATCAAAAAGAGTTTGGCATGTTCAATAAAACAGAAGACATATCCTGAGTGAAACAGGAGTAAAAAGCTCTTAGAAAAATAAAAGACAGAGATAGAAATTCAATAAAATGACATCAGGAATGAAGATGGTGAGATTTACAAGGAGATGGATGCTCAGAGAAGGGTTTTCAAGGCAACCCAACAGCAGAAAGTGCATTAAAATCCATGTTAGAGAACAGCAGGGAGCAGAACCAGTGTGGCTAAACATAGAATCACTAGGACTTTCAGTTCAAAGGGCAATTTGGAATCGCACACTTAACTTGTCCCTTGAACAACCCCACTCAAATGAATAATGAAATAGAAAGCTGGGAGAAACAGACGTCAGCACTGCAAACTAAGGTGGCAGGGCACCCCAAGGCAAAACGAAATCTCTAAGACTGTGTGCCAGAGCAGAGCGCTGGATAAAACAGCAAGCCGAGGGACTCTTACAGAGCTCCAGTGCTTGGGAGTGAGTGGAAGGCCTCCAGCAAACGCCCAACATCAAGGCCCAGATGGAGCAGAGCCCAAGGGAACCTTCAGCCAGGACCTAATTGGCAGAGCCAGATGCAGCCCTGGAGAGCCAGTGGTGACCAGCCCTGCAGAGCTCTTCTTGTGGACATCACAGGAAAGAAAGGAGGAGGCTCTCCACCAACTGGCACCTAAGGACGGAGGACCTGCCTCCTTACAAAACAGGAACTTTACTACAGGTATTCTTAAGCTCTCACCTGCCCCGACACCACCCCAAAGAAAAAAGAGAAAGGAAAAGGGCCCAGAATGCTTTCATCAGACAGGCAAAGCTCCTCAACTGTGAGGTGTGCAGTTGCCTCTTGCTATGGCTTGAACGTTGTTTGTCTCCATTAAAATTCACGTTGAGGCTTAATTCCCAATGGTACCCTATTGAGGTGATAGAGCCGTTAGGAGAAGTGATTGGATATTTAAGATGGATCAATTGTGTCTTTTAAGAGTTCTTAACTCTGGTGGGATGAGGTTAGGACAGCCAAGAGCGGATTGTTGAAAGTGAGTTCAGGTTTCTCAGTTTATTCCCTTGCTTCCTCTCTCACTATGTGATCTGTCACATAGTGAGTCCCCCCATGTGATGCTCTCTCTCATGTTATGACTTAGCATGAGATCTCATCAGATGTAGCTGCTCTGTTGTGAATTTTAGCCTCTAAAACTGTGAGCTAAATAAATCTCTTTTTTTTTCTAGTTTGTCTAGCATCAGGCATTTTGTTATAGCAACACAAAACAGATCAAGACATCTTTTGATCGTTCTTAGATCCTCAGACCACTATGGTTCCCTGTCCAGCAAATATCAGAGATGCCTCTCTCATTCATCTAGCCTTAAATGAGAAAAAAGTTCTGCCTGGTCTCTAACCAAGTCTACCTTCATTCCCAACAGTAGACAAGAATAGAAATCCTTCTTTCGAAAACAGAAAAAAAAAAAATACATCATGATTATTAAAAGACAAGAATGAGATCAAATGTTAACTTTAAAATTAAATTTATTCTAAATATACAAAAACCTTCAAGATATATTCTTCTCCATGTATTTATCAAGTTATGAATTTAAGTGTGTGAAAAGAAAATAATGCACAATCAGAAAATATTGTAAAGTATAAAAATCAGTGAAGATGAGGAGAACAGGTTGGGAAATGTGGGAAACAAATGGTTTCAGGTAGGATGCAGAGGCAAATATCCCTTCAAGGATAAAGTTTATAAAAGTAATATTTATGCATATTTATGTAAAGACATTCAAGAAAGAAACTGTAGAACAGAAGAATTAAAAATGAAGAAATCCCATTGGTTTAAAGATTGAGACTTCATATCAAAAATCTTACCATTAAGAGGTTCCACCCTGGCTGATGATAGTAAACTTTCTGAATTTAAAAAATTGAAGGAAAAAAAAAAAGAGAGAGACAGAGAATCTCAGTTCTAATTCAAGATGATTTATCAAGCACAAATATCTTTGTTTTTGCTCAAAAATCTCATGAGAATGACAAAATTACCCCGAAACAGAAGGAAAAAAAAAAAGTAGTGACATGAAAACTCTAAGAAGAATGGCATCAAGAGCAAAGAGATATGGAGTATTTCTGGAAGATATTAAGCTAATGGAATAATATCGATCCCCAAACCTAATATAGCCGAGGAACCTTGAAACCTAGGGAAACACAAGAGGGAAACTCTGCAAATTAAGTTTGCCCAAAAGAATCATTCTGAAACAAGATCATGGAAAGCAAGAGCAAAGAGCACAGTGTGGGTTGTTTTTTTTTTTTTCTGTATAATTAATTAAAGGATTTCAGAAGATTTGCAGCAACCCCCTGCCTTCAGGCCTGCTGTCTGTTACATTTTTCAACTGGGTAAAGTCTGAAGGACTTCTCTACACCATGGGAATTCTGCCTGTGGAGCCCATAATGGGTTGACTTTGGGCTCTTGCAGTGGAGGACAGGCCACCATGCTGTCCAAGACAGCTCCATATGTGCCTCTAAGGTAAACCCTGCCTGCTCATCCAGTCCTGCCCGCTGGCCACGGGGACCTCAGCACTCATTGTTATGACAATAATAACAGTGACATGTACTGAAGAAACTCCCATGTACAACAGACACAGATTAACCTAAAAGTTCTTTAACATGTGCAAATGAGCAAGCTAAAAAACAAACAACAAACAAAAAATTTACCAACACCAGAGAAAAGAAATAACTAAAAAACAAAACAAAACAAAACAAAAAACACAAACAAACAAAACCCTAGTACAATAAAAGGGAGAGATCAAAGGAGAAAAGCAAAATATGTATAAGAAGAATTAACATCACGAGAATCAGGATTAGTATTGACAACAGAAGGGTTTTATATATTTTGTATTTATTTTTGTATTCATATTTTCATATGAAAAAATGTTGTTCTGGAAATGAGAAAATAAAAACATGATTACTGCTATGGTGTGGATCTGGCATGTCCCCAAAGGCTCAAGTGTTCACAGGTCAGGCTTTCGGGAAGTGATGGGATGGGGAGGGCTCTGACCACATTGAAGGATTAATTCATTGATGGCCTACTGGGAGGTGGGGCCATTGGAGGAAGAAGGTCACTAGAGGGGTGACCTGGAGGGATTTTATCTTCTCTACAGCCCATTCATCCCTGCCCCCCCTTTTCTAGTTGCCACGAGCTGAGCTTCATTCCTCTGCCATGCCTTTTTGCCAGGATGCTCGACTTCATCTCAAGCCCCAGGCAATGGAGCCAGTCAACCATGGATTATTAACTGTGAGCCAAAATAAATCTTTCTTCCTTTAAGTGTTTTTTTTTTTTTTTTTTTGTCAGATATTTTAGTCACAGCCAACAAAAGCTGACTAACATAATTACTAAAATTAAAAGTTACAGCTGGAAGCAATGATGCACACCTGTCATTTCAGCTGCTTGGGAGGCTTGGACAGGAAGATCTCAAGTTCAGGGCCAGCCTCCACAACTCTGTGAGATCCAATCCAATCCCCCTGGATCCAATCCTCAGTACCAAAATAATTAAGTAAATAAATAAAATTAACAGTTACAACAACATACTTAGAAGGCTGAAGTGGGAGGTTCATTGGAGCGAGCCCAGGAGTTCTGGGCAAGCCTAGGAAACATAGTAAGTCCACATGCTGAAAATAAGCAGGAAAACAACATTACAACGTTGGGTAAAGATTATTTCAGTGACTTAGGGGATGAACCTAAAAACTTATTTCAACATACAGTTCATTTCTCTCTTTTTGTGGTGCTGGGGATCAAACCCAGAGCCTGAAGCGCGCTGAGTTCTACCCACAGCCCTTAACATGCAGCTGATACAGCCAGTGCAATTAGGGATAATGGACACAAAGTAAAAGATATGAGGCTAGATCCACAATAGCCAACACCCTTTTAAGAATCAGAACAACGTCCAGTTTCTCATCTAAAACACTAGATTTTCAAGAAGAACTCATAAAAATGAAGGATTTGGAACTAAAATATCTTAACACCATAAAAACTTTAACTAAAGGGAATATATATATATATATATATATATATATATATATATATATATATCTCCTTGACAAATTGAGGAATGAATCTTAGTAAGTGGAGAGTACCTATGGCAAAGGTAAATAACTTGAAATAGTTCTAGGTAATAGAGCTATGGAACTTACTTATACTTTAAGGATGTGTTCTCCCTTTCTTAGGAGGAAGAGATGTATTCAAATCATATTGGAATTGTCACCTTGTTTCTATGGGAGCTTATCGGTAACGCATGGTTATCAATATAGTTTTGACATTGACAAGAAGCTCTAAGGATAACTGCAGCCTCTAAAAAATTAATTTAACAACTAATAGAATAGATATATGGAAGAGAAAGTCACAACAAATGTCAAAGATGGATGAGAAATGCAATGTAGCTCTGCACCCAGGGAAAGTCAGAAAGAGGCATTGATGAATGCAGGGCATTTTATCTGACACATTTTACCCTTCTCATCATGAAATATTCATTTTATTCACCAATTCAAGAAGATAACTCAGATGTTTATCCAGCCATTGAATCTTGTTGAAAGTCCTGAATTTCCACATGATTCTCATTCCTCTCTATCAGGTTGGTTTGACGCTCCCACGGGTCAATGACCTATGGATAAAAACAAAATGTTATCTTCCCTCTCTAATGCACAATGATGGAGAAGGCATAGAGGGTCCACAATAAACAATTCCATTGTAAAAAGACAAGTTAGTTGTCCATAGGACTAAATAAAATCTGCCTGAGTAGGCTTTGTGAAGGCTACCTTCTTGGTTGCAAAGTTCCTTGGACAGACTTTCTTTCTTCTTTCTGGCCATAACTGAAGTAGATGAAGGTCATATATTCTAATAAAAATTAAGAGTTATTTTAATGTTTGACAGTAACTAAATTATTGTATTAATAGTTCACAAGTAGGCTAGAAACACATATTACCAGCATCAACAAAAATGGGGGACAAGAACCAGAAAAATACATATACATTGGAACTTGGCATATACATGAGTAAGCATATTTTAAAATGTTGTAATTATACAAAGTAAATTTTAAAAGCCCTCTATCATACCATGTCAAAATGGGTTACAAATCAATCAAACATCTGCACATTTTAAAAAATCAAGATTTCAATAGAAAATAGGCAAATATCTTTAAAAGAGAGTGATGGAATTTTTAAACAACACAGAATTAAAGCAAAAGATTGATGCAATTGACCACATTAATATTATATGTAATATTATTAATAGATTAATGTATATTATTTTATATATATTTATATAACAATGGATTGCCATCTAAAACAAGGAACTGAACACCTCAAAGCCAGTTGCAGGGGAGGGAAGAAAAATCACAAAACATAAAATCTTCAAATGTAGAGTTTTCAGGTAAATACATGAATGGTTATTCTCTCAAGTAGAAAATAAAATGTATTTTTAAATGAAGATTAAGTGTCATGTTTTTCATCTGTCAGAGTGACAGTCTAAAAAATATGGAGAATGATATGAAGTGTAGGTGTACTCTCACAGACTAATGGAGGACATGCTCATTGGTGACAGCTTTTAGAAAGCACTTGTCTACTATCTATGGGCAAATGGAAAGGCAATGCCACAAAGACATAAAAATTTGTGTATAACAATACTTGCTTATTCATTGGTTATAATAGCCAAAATTAGAAAGCAATCTAAATAAAAAGTGATTCACTTATTCTATATCCCTAAAATGAATTATTGTAAAATCACTAAAATATGAATGGACCTGTGTCTATTCACTAGAAATACCTTAGACACATTGCTAAATGCTAACCAGGCATCTTACAGAACATGTCACATGGAATTAGCTTACCTATGTGAGTTTATCTCCCCTTAAGTTTGTTATGTACGAGTAAGTGCATACCTGAAAGGCCAGACCCAGTCTGTTGATTTCAGTTAACATCTAATAAAGGAGCCCAGTGCATGGAAAAAGAACATTTTGCATACTCCTCTAGTTATTTGCATAAACCTGGATGACCATAGTCTTCATAATTAAACCCAATAGGATTAGAGAATAAAATGTACAGATCATTCAAGGTGAATCATTTTCTTTCATTTTTTGTTCCAAGCAGTTGTGGGATATTAAAGGACATGTAATTCCTGAACCTGTTCTTTCCTCGTTCACTCTTCCCCTTAGCAATGTCTCATGTGATCAGCAATATTAGTGAGAAACTTAGTATGCATGGAACCTCGTAGCAATAGGGTGAGACACTTGAAAGTTAGCCACCAGGGAAAGGCTGACTATTTGTGTAGGATAAGCTCCTTCCTTCTCAGAAACTTTGTCTTGCTGTTTACCGGATATCTCTTTTTTATTGGTTCTTTCTAGTTATACCTGACAGTAGAATTTATTTTGACATAATTATAAAAGCATGGAATGTATCTTGTTCTAATTCGGTCCCCAGACATCTCTAAGTGAAGCCAGTGCCTATCCTTGTTTGGCTCCTTTGTCTACTTTAAAAATAGAATCTGGAAGGAGGCATTTAAATTAAAAAATGAGAAAAGAGATAAAATAACTTCAAATAAAAGAAGGAACATAATGATCTTTATATCAGAATTTAACAATACAACAGAAATAGATTTTATAAATAAACCTTAAGGGTTTTTTCCTCAAACAACCAGTAAAATAAGTAAACTTTTGGCACATAGTGAAGGAAACAGACACACATAGGCATACACCAATATACAAAAGGGCACAAATCTAGGAAATGGTATTAGAAAAAACCTTCCAGACCATTATGTAAAAATACACTCAGAAATTTAGATTCTGTAAACAAATATAAAAAATTCAATAGCAAGTTTGACTTAGACCATATGCAACTTTAAATGGACTTTTAGTCATGAAAGAGCTTATAAGAACAAACACCTACCTCTCCCAAAGAATATTAGGCCCAGATGACTATGCCAAGGTTTGATGATGGAACGGTTATTTTTGTATCATCCTGTTTCCGAACCTCAAGAAAAGGAAGTTCCTAAATATGTTTGTAGCATAACAGATACAAAATATGTATAAATGGGTAAATAGGACATCTTTTTGAAACAGGACAGCCTATGTATATATGCATTTGTCAAATCAGCAAGAAAGAATATTCAATTATTCAACAAATGATATTGGGACAATATCCAAATGATACATTTGGGAACAAAGTATAAATACCTCATATCGTATATAAAAATAGATTCTAAATAGATGAAATAAAATCAATCTCTCTTTCTCTCTCCCCCCTCCCTCTCTTTCTTCTTTTGGTGCTGAGACCAAACCCAGGGCCTTTTGTTTTATCACTGATCTACATCCCCAGCCTTCCTCCCTCTTCCTCTCGCTCTCTCTCTCAAGTTACTTAGAATCAAACCTAGGGGCAATCTACCCCTGAGCTACATTCCCAGACTTTTTTTTTTTAAGTCGTGACAGAGTTTCCCTAAATTGCCCAGGTTGGCCTCAAACTTTCAGTCCTCCTGTTTCAGCTTCCCGAGTAGTTGGGATTACAGGCATGCACCACCTCACCCAGCTTTATCTATTTTTAATGTTGTAAACAGTATGAAATATATTAGAAACTATTTGTACACTCTTATACAGGGCAAGTTATCATCCAATAAATACACAAAATAAAATATAGAGGTTACAAAGTAAATGACTGACAAATTTAATTTTGTATGTGGGTGTGTGTATGTGCTCTTGATAAAGTTTTATTTCACATTTATTATCATCAGCCTGTGGAATTAAGATGCTAGTCTGATACTTTGGATTTTCTCCTTTTTATTTATTTTTTTATTGATTCTTTTTCATTATATAAAACACTAGGGTTCATTTTGACATAATCACAAAAGCATGGAATATAATTTGCTCTAATTCAGTCCCTAGCACTTCTTGGAAGCCTGATCGCCTCCCTTTATTCTACTTATCTTTCTGTAGTTAATTCATAGTTTTATTTTTAAATTGGTGTCTTGTGGGTATACTTGATGTTGAGATTCACAGAAGTAAATATGAATGTTTGGTCAGAGTCATTCACTCTTCTTCCCTTTTCTCATCCCTCCTTCCTCCCCACCAATCCCATTCCTCTACTCTGTTGATCTTTCCTCTGTTTTGATAAAATTCCCTCTCTGTTTTTTTCCTAACCCTCCTCCCCACCACTATCATTTTTTATTAGTTTCTGCATATCAGAAAAACACATTTGACCTTTGACTTTTGGGGATTATTTCATTTGATTTAGCATGATAGTCTCCAGTTCCATCCATTTACCAGCAAATGCTCATTTTTCTTTATGGCTGAGTAATACTATATTGTGTGTATATATGCACACTTTCTTCATCCATTCATTTGTTGAAGGACATCTAGTTTGTTTCCATCACTTTATTATTGTGAATTGTGCTGCTATAAACATTGATGTGGCTTCATCACTGTAGTGTGCTGATTTAAAAATTTTTGGATATATATACTAATATGGTGGTTCCATTGATAGTTTTATGAGGAATCTCCTCACTGATTTCTAGAGTGTTACACTAATTTTCAGTTCCACCAACAATGTATAATTGTCCTTTTTCCTCTGCATCCTTGCCATTTATTATTATTTGTATTCTTGATAATTGCCACTCTGACTGGAGTGAGATGAAATCTCAATGCAGTTTTGATTTGCATTGCCCTAGAGATGTTGGACATTTTTTCAAATACTGGTTGACAATTGTATTTCTTCTTTTGAGAATGTCTGTTTAGTTCTTTTTCCCATTTATTGATTGGGTTATTTGATTTTTTTGATGTTAAGTTTTTTAATTCTTTGTATATTCTGGATATTAATGCCCTGAGGAGCAGGTGTCAAAGATCTTCTCTTATTCTATAGATTCTCTTTGCCCTCTCGTTTCCTATGCTGTGCCAAAGCTTTAAATTTTATACCATCCCACTTACTGATTTTTTTATTTTATTTCTTGAGCTTTTGGCATGTTTTAAGGAAGTCAGCTCCTTTGTTGACATGGTGGAGTATAGGACTTACATTTTCTTCTAGCAGTTGCAAAGTTTCTGGTCTAATTCCTAAATCTTTGATTCACTTTGAGTTGAGTTCTATGAAGGGTAAAAGACAGGGGTCAAATTACATTCTTCTACCTAGGAATTTCCAGTTTTCCTGGCACCATTTGTTAAAAAGACTGTCTTTTCTCCAACATATGTTTTTGGAACTTTTTTCTACTATGAAATAACTGTGTTTATTTGTGTGTGTCCTCTGTTCCATTCCACTGGTATCATGTCTGTTTTGGTGCCAATACCAGGTTGCACTATACAGATTCAATGTAATCCCCAACAAAGTGGGATAAGAATAAACAGGCAGTCAGTATAGAAAGATGATCTGGTAGGGTCAAGAAAATGGGGGCTAGTTCAAAAGGAAATGGAATGCTAATACCTGAAGAATTACTTTGCTCATTTTCTCCCAGTTGCCAAGGTCACCAACCTCCAAGGAATTGTTCCTCCCAGTAAGGAGTTGTTAATGAATAGCCCCCGGATGGCTCCTTTCCTGCCTTCTTGAGCAGATATGGAAAATAGGGAGAGGTACCCCATGGACAGCTCTCTTTCAGCTCCTTTGGTCACCTTGGTCACCGCATAGGTAGGGTGGGAAGAAGAGACACAAGAAGAAAGAAACCTAAAATATATAAAAGAAACAAGACATCCCTCACTCCCTGAGGCACTAGCACAGAACCCCTCCTCTCCACAGGAATCTCTCTCTCTCTCTCTCTCTCTCTCTCTCTCTCTTTCTCTCTCTCTCTCTCTCTCTCCCTCCCT
>NW_025999945.1:4178475-4194647 GCF_001458135.2 Marmota marmota marmota | reverse complement strand
CCCTCCCTCTCCCTCTCTCCTATCATTTAAATAAAACTTTTTTCCTGTGCTTGCCTCAGCATTTCTCAGTTGTTCAATCTTCAACACTGGGAGAAAAAAAAAAAAACTCCAATAATGATTTTCAAGACCAGTTTCAAAAGTACCAACAACATTCTTCACAGTCTAGAAAAAGTCATGCTGAAATTCATGTAGAAAAACATGAGAATCAGAATAGCCAAAGGAATTCTAAGCAAGGAGAGCGAAGCAGGAGGCATCACAATATCAAACCTCAAATTATGCTACAGACATATGGTAACAAAAACAGTATTTTACTGATTTCATATTTTTAAAGACTATTTTATTTCAGATGACTTACCAAACAAAGCCAGCAGGCAAGGAAACACAGTCTTTTGAAATACAGAGTAGAGTAGAAGAAACGAAAGGAATGAATTTGGCAACAGATACATGGGTAGTTTCATAGCCCATGTTTAGACTGGAGAATAGAGTTCAAAAATTAATGGGCGGGTTCTCATAGATGACAATTCTTATTTTCATTCCACAAAAAAGAAAAGTGAAGCAGTCCATTCAACTTGACTCATTGCTAACCAATCATGTAAAAAGACCGAAAATTGAGGCTTACTGTGTATGAGAATCCTGTTGTAAATCAGAATTAGGATTGCTGATATGGAAGGCAATAGTTAGGTCTGTTTCAGCCTAAGAAATGTCCTGCTCTGTCTAACCTCATGGAATCACAGGGAGCCACTTAAATTTTAATGGTGTTTTCGTATCTGCACAGTGCTTTTAGTTGTGTCATATCATTTAATCCTCTCAAAACTGTTATTAGCCACATAATATCAATCTTATTTATCTAAGAAAAATAGGAGCTCTGAGATTTAGGGGAACTTCTGAAATATCAGACAGTGAGCAGAAGGCTTCAGATTCAAATTCAAATCCTCCCCTGACATGAAAACACTGACTGCTTCTCCTTCACTGTCATCTTTCCCTCTTTCATTCAACTGAGTTTTAAATAGTCTCTGAACAAGGTTAAAAGACAAATCATAACTTGGAGTACATTATTTGCAACCTTTAAAATACATGAAGCATTCATGTTTATATTCATGTGCTCCTTTGTACCAGTAGGGTGAAAAAGCAGACAAACCATCAGATAAGTGGGTAAATTATAAAACTGATGATTTAATGAAAAAAAATAGATATCCAGAAATATATTAAAATATGTTCTTTCATACCAATAAACAAGATGGTACAAATTTTAAAATGCAATGCTACATCATTTCTAACCTATCAATTTGGTAAAGATCAGGGTGTGTGGCAATATTCAATGATGGATAATTACATAGTATTTGAATTTTATAAAATGTATCATTTTGGTAATCAGAACACGAGAGAAATAGTAGTTGACTTTCATGGGGTTAGAAGGCAATCCACGATGTATTGTCTACCAATGAAGACCAAGAAATTGTCCAGGGAGAGAGTCAATTCCTGAAGAGCAGATCTGCGTATATATTATGACTGGATGCAGGTTCTAAATGAAAAAAAGATCCCCCAATGATTCTAATGGGCAACGAAGACTGAGAACAGGGGTGTAGACATTAAGCTCCATAGAAATTCACAAGAGGAAGACATCATTTCTACCTGAGGTCAGCCGCTGTCTTTAATTTCCTCTCCAATCTTAAAAAGGGATGTTTAGAAAGTGTCTGTGTAGGAGTTTGTTGTTGTTCATAAAATGACATATTTATACAGATTAAAACAAAGATCGTTCATTAAAAAGCAAAAAATAAATCAAAAAAATAAAAAAAAATATAAAACACCCGATTTCTTCTGTCAAGAAGGGGTGGGGGAGGAGGGAGGAAGAGAAGACAAAGATAAAGACAAAGGTGTTGGAAAATCCCTGTTGTGTTTAAAGGATCATAGGCACTGTGGGAAGCTGGCTAGGTTCTAATCTCTATCTCTAATTATCTAGGTGCCCATGTACAATTTGCATAATGTGTCTGAGTCCAATCCATTCATCTATACCAATATTCTAGAGAAGTTTTTTGAAAGCTGATACAAACCCTGTTTGAGGTCCGCTGAGGCACATGGGCTGTTTTTATCTGCCCCACATTCTTTCCACTCTTCCTGGGAAAGACTACCTCAATTTGCTTTCAAAGATCTTCTCCCCAATCCCTAGGAGGTACAGTTGCCTTGACAGGAAGCTGCTTCCCTTGGCCGATGCTGCTGCTACTCAACTCCTCCATACTCTTCTCATTGACATCTTGGGAAATAAGAAAGCAAAGATGAGAATGGGTTCTCAGTGGGGAGCAGGCACATGTTTCACACACTAGTGGTCATTTTCTCCTTGTTTCCTCTCCTCTTTTCTGTTCCTGCACTATTGTTCACTGTCTTCCTGCACACTCATTTCTTCAGTGCACAAGGTCAGTTGCCACCAGCTTCTGCAGTTTTTGTCTGATAACTCAAATGTCGAATGAGAGACATTGTCTCAGATCCTCCCAAAGTTCTTAGAAAAAAGGCAGCAATTGGCCCCTTTTGAGTTAAATTCCCCTGTTGCAACTGTGTTGGTCAGGCTTGAAAGGGAGGGACCAGACCCCAGGGAAAGAAGGTGCTAGGAAAACAAATAGGTAGGTGCCCACCTGGTAGAAAAGGTTAAGAATAATAGAATGCTGTGGGAGGAAAATGTCAGGATCATTTCAAAGAAAGATGGAAAGTGGTTAACTGTGACAAAAGCTGCAGATCACTCAATTCCATAAGGGTTGACAGGAGGCCCTGGATTTAGCAATGAGGCAGTTTTAAGTGACCTTGGTAAGAGCAGTTTATGTGGAGTGATGGGAAGAAATGAGAGTGACCATCTCCAGGAGGACGTACTGCTAGTAAGTGAAGGAGAAGGAAGATGTGAAGATGTGACAAGAGTGCTCTCTAATTAATTTCTTGCTGTTGTTAATGGATGAGCATGACCAAAGGCTAATCATTTCTTGACTTTATAATCCTGGGCTTTCCCTGACCCTGTGCTGATGAAAGAATAAGTCAGGAGCTGAGCAGGGGAGAAGAGGCTGCACTCCTTGCTTCTCAGTGACTGAGTCACTTCAATGTGCTCATGACACGTCACATTTCTTTCTCATAAGCAGTGACCATAAGGGACGCACACCACAGAAGTCCACAAAATATCTTCACCAACAGATCAATGTATATTAAAAATGCTGTGTTTGTTCAATTCCCTGAATGAGTTATATTCCTTCAGGTTTATAAAACTTTCTCTCTCCCTACAAGTTCTGTGTCCCCTGTTGGTCTGACTAAAAAAAAAAAAAAAAAAAAAAAAAACATTCTTTTCACAGTGTTCTTTGTGGAGGTTATCAGGAGCCCTCCCTAGAAAATTAATGCTTTTCTCTTTCATTCTGAGTCTGCCTCCCTAAATGCCCCTAATATAATAGAGACAACTCTGTGTTACCATTGTTTACTGACCTACAGATGTCATATGGGCCAGGTCAGGAATCAGCCCAGGGTGGCATGCAGGGTGTGGGACAGTGTTCAGGGCAGTCCTGTGTTTCTCTTCCTGATCTGGCCTGTCTGCAGGTTTGCATACCCAGAGGAAAAAGCACCTAAATAATATGCTACTGCTTCAAGTACCTGTCAGGAACTAGGTCATATCCCGTCTGCTGTACCGAGGAGTTCTCTCTCAACACCTGTAACAGCCTCTGTCATTATGCAGCTTACCTCACCTAGTGGGAAAGATGGATCAAGACTCAACCCCCCCTCCCCAACACTTCGTTCCATTCTGCTGCAGGAATGGTGACTAGAAGCTCCAAGAACAGGTGGGATTTACCCAGCATTCTGCTTAGCTACATGAAATCAGGATCCTTAAGGGAAAGGTGCATGAGCTTCAGTTTGGAATCCTGCAGAAAAGAGGGTAAGCCAGCTTTTTCTAGAAGTAGTGGGATAGAGGAAATGAGAGGAGAAAGTGGGTTAGCAATAGTCTGCTCACCATACGAAACACATGCCAAACCTAACTCTCTGGGGAGTAAGCTGGCATTTACTTAGGGATTAGAGACAAAAGCACCCACTAGGACTAGATGAAATTGACAAGCTGGGCAACAAAGCTCCTGGTGTCCCTGATCAAAGGATTTTCACTGACACCTTATATCTCTCAGTCAAAGAAGAAGCTGTGGGGTATTGTGATTAAAGACAGATTCCAGAGCCCACCCTTTATCAGTTCTTTTGATTTGTTGTTAAAAAGTGAAAAATTAAAAGTTCTATCTGGCAGGGTTATTGGAAGGATTAACATAGGAAGTGATCAATAGACAATTTTAGTAGAGGGTTTGCAGATTGCAAGATGTCCAAATATTGGTGTCTATAATTTCAGGTGAGATTTTTGCTTGCTTCCTTGTCTCAAGTCCTCAGTTGTTCTGCATTGGAAACTGGGAGAGACTGAAAGAGAGGCTGCCATATACTAATTAGCAAGATAGTTATTTAACTAAGAGCATCAAAGAAGTTCAAACTGTATTATTGTTTTAATTTTAAAATGTTCCATCACATTCTGATTATTTGCAATTTGATTAGAAAAAAATGGCTCATATATCCAGCATATTTACTCTTCTATGATATTACATCTCCTAACTCACTATTCTGCAAAATCAACTTTCATTTATTTTTTGGTGGTTGATAACATTTTGAGTAATTTATTCTCCCTAATCTTCTCTAAGAGAGGGTAAAACAGGCTTATCCTATGGAAAATGCCTTGCCATAGAGAGTTAATGCACTATGTTCTGGTTTGGATGTGAGATGCCCCCCAAGAGCTCATGTGTGAGATAGTGCAAGAAGGTTCATAGGAGACATGATTGGGTTGTAAGTGTCTTAACCCAATCAGTGATTTAATCCCCTGATAGGGATTAACTGAATGGTAACTGAAGTGGTAGGTGTGGCTGGAGGGGGTGGGAATTAGGGTATGGCTTTGGTGTATATATTTGTATCTGAAAGGTAGAGTCTCTTCTCTCTCTCTGCTTTCTGATCACCATGATGTGAGCCACTTTCCTCTGCCACCCTCTCCTGCCATGATGTTCAGCCTCATCTCAAACCCCAAGGAATGCAGCCGGCCTTCTATGGACTAGACCTTTGAAACCATGAGCCCTCAAATAAACCTTTCCTCCTCTATAGTTGTTCTGGTCAGATCCCCAAGTTTTAGGCAGCGAAAAAGCTGACTAAAACACACTGTCAATTGTTATGCTTAAAGTCAATGATAAAAATGAAACCCAGAGCCCTCAGCAGCATTTAACCTTCCAGAATCACTGACGATAGGCCTTGTCAGGGAAGTGATCTGGGCTCTTTTCCACCATCTGTGTGGATTCTGGGGACTTCATGAGCTCAGCTCTGCCTGCCTCATCAACTTGCTGTCTGATGACTTTGCCCAGTACTCCAGAGTTGAGTGAAATGACCCATTCCATTACTGGATCTCTACCAGCCAGTACCCTCTCTGGGCTTGCACAAAGCTGTTGGCTTTGTGTGGCATGTTCTTTGCCCCTTTTGAGGCTTATGTCTACTTATCTTCAGGTTGAACCTTCAATGCTTCTTTCTCAGGGACATCTCTGATATCCTAGGCTGTGCCAAGTATGCCTCCTAAATCTTTTTAGTAAGCCTGGCACTTTTATCATAGCCCTTATCACAAGTGTAATTAAATGGTCATTTATGTAATTTTAATTTAATTTCAGTCATTCCTACCAACATTGACTTGTGATGCTGAGACATCAAGTCAATGTTGGTAGGACTGACTGAAATTAAATTAAAATTATATAAATATATTTTTGGTTTACTGCTATATATTCAATATTTAATCCAGTACCTGTTCAATAAATATCTATGAATTGGATAAATAAGTGAGAAAGTGTGAATGAGATGCTAATTCTATTTCACCTTGAGGTTACTGGTCAGGCTTTGGGACCAGACAAGTTTGGTATAGAAACAGAGCTTTGCTATGTGCTTGTTCTATGACCCTGATCAAAAAAGTAAACCTCCCTAAGCCTCAGTGTTTTCTCTCTTATAATATGGAGATAATATATTACCCTTATGCAAAGTTATTGTGAGATATAAATTAGATTATGGTGTATTTACAAATACCTAATACAATGCCAAGTACATAATAATCACTCAATAAAAATTTGCCAGTGCTCAGGGCTTATCATTATTAAGGTTGATGTGGAAGATAAATCTGAATATGGCCATAATAAATGCCATGCATGTGTCACTAAAACCCAGACAACTTATGTCACAGTGAAGTCAACATCGGTGGCAGATAAATTTTTTCTCAGTGCTGATCAAGGGATAATTGATCCTAATACATATAGTAAGACCATCTGCTGCCTCTTCAAGCTTAGTCTGAGAGGCAAGAGATGTCAATTCATGTTGCAGCACGACACAACTTCTCCCAGGAGAACTGCAGATCCAAACCTTAATCCCCAAGGACATTGTACACAACAGTGGTTGGTGTCTTTTGCTATACTAGTGGGTCTCAGTAGGATCTCAGAATCCTTACCTTAGTAATATCTAGTTATATTTACTCACTAGGTGAAGTTCTAGTAATATCCTGGTCTGGACATAATCACCAACATCCCTTCTAAGTATAAAGAACCATGTCAAACCAAGGAAATTATAATAAAGTCTAGTAGGCAGCATGAATATCTTGCTCCATAGAATCTCTTCAATATATCCATATCAGAGGTGGTGTCTGCTTTACATTTGAAAAACGAAATCACATGTTAAAAATGTATTTGACAACCTCTCATTTCTGCTTATACTGTATTGAACCAATAGGATCACTAGACTCTTTAGAATGCCATTTCTGGGGAACTTTATAAGAAAGAAGCATACTAAAAAAAATCAATATTAACAGAGTCAACTATTATTACTAAGTAAATTAAATTTATGATTTTAAGCAGTGCAATGAAGAGAGAAGACCTTGGCAAAATGACTACTAAAAGGAAGGACTCAGGAGAAAGATGTCTCAGGAGAAAGAACTTCTTGGTTTTTCCATCATTATTGAGTAAAATACAATATTCACACATGAAAAGGAATTTCACTTTGAGGCTGGTCTCTAGTTTTGGAATCACTTTTAAGGTATTTGGGTGGCTACGGTAAAAATACCATAAGTTAGGTAGCTTATCCACAACCAAAGTTATTGCTCACAGTTCTGGAGGCTGAGAAGTTCAAGACCAAGGCACTGGCAGATGTTGTGTCTGGTGAAGGCTGCTTCCTATGGCACAGCTTGTGCCCTCCTGCCTCGTCCTCAAGGCAGAAGAGGCAAATGAGCTCCCTCAGGTTTCTATTATAAGAGTACTAGTCTCATCACGTGGGCTTTGTCCTCAGAACCTAATTCCCTCCCAAAGGTCCCATCTCTAATTACCATCATATTGGAAATTAGGTTTCAACATATAAATTTGCGGGGGTGGGAGACACACAAACATTCAGAAATAAAAACAGCTCATATTTGCTATTGAATTGATGCCGAAAAGTAGGTGCCCAGCCAAGGATTATAGTTACCCAAATCCTCTATCCCTGGACTCTAGACCAGGCCCTGTAATGAGGCCTTGCCAAAGATTAATGAGCAGAAGGGCTGCTTGTTGCTTTTGGTCAGAGGCAGTTGAGAGGAGGATCTGTCTTTGTCATCCCATATTTGCTTGTCAGTCTGCTGGTTGCCTAGGACTCAGATACCCAAGGGGAGAGTGAAGTTACAAGTTATTAGGAGCCTCAGTTCCATTATCATTGTCTGGAGAAAAGTCACATGTCAGTCAGGAACATCTACATTATGCTGTTTCACAGGCAAGAAGCATATCTCTATTGTCTTAAGACACTGCAATTTCATGAGAATTTTGTTACAGAAGTCAACATTTTCTTTTGAAAGGAGAGAACATCATAATGGCTTTTATGAAATTTTCTTGAGATCTTGAAGTTATCAACAAGTAAAAATGCCTGCGTCTGAGTGAACAGGACCCCAAAGCCTGTAATGCAGGAGTCTGTGTTCACTATCCAAAAGGATGTGCCACAGGACTACGCTCTTTCCCCTACTTGAAAGAGGGACTTCTCTGGTGCCTTTGACTTTGCATACTTTGGAATTCTGATAACTGTTTTTGAAATACTATACATCACTAGTTTGAGATACTTCCTGTTTTTTAGTATTCTTACTTGCTGATGTGTGCCTAAAATTTTTTTTTCTTGACTTCAAGAGACATTTGGATCCATAGAGTTACTACTTATAAGGTCATTACTTTTTCCTCTTCAGTGTCCTCTAATGATCCCAAACATTCAATAGCTTTTTCTGTGCACGATTTAAATACTTTATTCACAATTTTAGATTGTGTCTTTCAAATAGTATGTATTCAACTATATGTAATGTTAAATGGATCATGTATTCACACAATGTTTATTTGTACATATCTTGATATATGTGGAATATTAGCCCTACTCTTCCACAGTAACTTAAATTCATCTTCTATCTATAAAATTTCTTTTATAGTCCTGGAAATTCTTTGACAAGTAGTGTCTTATCTTTTCTTCTTGCCAACATCCTGAAGGCAATGTAATATCAAGGGGCATATGTAATAGAGAATAAACAACCCATTTCAAATATTCAGTGAATATACCAAGCCTTAGTCTTTCCTTTTACTGTTCCCTTCAGGCTCACAAAACTATCACTGCCACTGTATGTGAAGTTCCCCTTCAAATGCAGGTGTCATCAAGATCCCTAAGATATCCGACTGAGTATCTCTAGCATTTCTAGAGTCAGAAGTCAGGGTCTTCTTCTGTTGCAGCAATATCATCCATACCCAATAATTCTTTGAGATTCAACAATGTGCAACTACGATATATTATTTATCATTGTTTCCTGGTCTACTCTGCCCTTCTGCTATCTTCTCCTTCCAATTCTCCTTCCCTCTAGACATTACAAGCCCACAGCCTGATTGGAGATGCTGTGGTCTCATAATTGCTATCATTCATCCTAATGAGGCACATTGATGTCTCTCATTCTTCTGCCCGATCACTGTATCATCACCTGCGTTCATTTATAAGCATATCTACATGTTTCCACAACCCAGCGAGGCTTGGAGAAGCTCCTCCACGTGATGAAATATTCAGAGAAACAGTGACTTTTCCTGCAGACAGGCTCAGGGTGAGTGCCACTTGGAAGAACACTGCATTCTTTGTGGGTGAACTGCTGTGTCAAGGAGCCAGGAACACAGCTGAGGGTCGCTCACCAGGGCCAGTAAAAGGCAGCATCAAAGGACTGATCTGAAATGTGAAAAAGAATCAATAATCATTCTTCAAAATGAGGCCTTTTCAAACATGGCAAATGTCACTGGCTCTTGGCAACACTACTTGGGATTTATTCTCTCAAAAAGGGCACCACCACAGGGCTGGAATAAAAAGCCCTGGTATGCTATTCTTTGAAATGGCAAAATGACAGGAAGGCAGCTATGGGGAATTCAGACCTAGATGTAAATTAAGTAATGCCTAATTCCTCAGGGTGTTTTGCTGCATCTCCTCTTAAGGGCTGTGCTGCTGAGGTAAGCGTGGGTCAGGGGAGGTGCACCTGGGGTGCAGGCAGGTATCAACAGAACCTGGATACCCTCATTTCACTTCCTAAAGTGAACATTGAAAGTTGGGGCTTATTTCTTAGTTGCTCAACTGCTTCTGTTTCTGCTTACGTTCTATAACATTTTTCAAGCCAGAAAACCAATTCCTTTCCTTGACTCTGCCCTCTTTTTCCTGTCTACCTCCAGACATGTTTCTCTCTCTCTCTCTCTCTCTCTCTCTCTCTCTCTCTCTCTCTCTCTCTCTTCTCTTTCACTTCACTGCAGATTAAGCTACCTGTGTTATGATGATGGCCTCTCCTCCAGTTCCCTGACTCTGCTCCCAGGCACTAGCAATGTTTAGATCAGAGTAACAGATCTTTTCCAACTGTCTGCCTGAGAGCAACTTTACTCATCCTTCAAGGCCAAAGTGTGTGATGGAATACTTCACAGTAGTCAGAAGGTCTTCAGGTGTGCCCTTTATGTGGATGGTTCTCATAGACAAATGTAGAACCAAGCAAGCCAGGTATGAAGGAGAACATATTGTATTAGTCCATTTACATGAATTTCAAAAATGTACAAAATTAATCTATAATGACAATAGTTACCTTGGACATGAGAAGGACTGATCAGAAAGAATCTCTCTTGGGAAATGAAAACACCCATCTAGTATCTTCACCTGGATGGTCATTATATGTGCAAAAATTAGTTGGGCTGTACAGTGAAGATTTGAGGACATTATTACATGTATCCTACTACACTTAGCTTAAAGGGAAAACAAACACCAACTGATAAGTGACCTCTTTTGGGAAGCATTTATACACCCCAAACTCTTCCCATAGACATAATGCACTCCTTTTTGTCTTCCCTGGCTATTATAATTATAATAAATGGTCCTTATTATATCTTGTTCATGGCCTATGTCATCCTTATAGGAAGGGAATGAGTAGCATTTTCTTTTCATCCTCAGCAATGTTTGGCCAAATGTCACTGAATGAACTGTGATAAGAAATTAAGAAGAGAACTGAGTTGGTCTCCTGTGAGTATGAGGCTGTTTCTGCCATACCCGTCTCCTAGCATGCCTATGTATTTCTTAGCAGGCCAAATGCTAAACTCCAGTGCTCTATGGCCCAAGTACGTGTTAACAAACTGCACTGTCTTCCCACTAAGAAGTTGAGTGAAAGGCAAAATAATTTGCGCTACACGATGACAGGTGAACCACACTGCTCTGTGCCAGGAGAGCACACAGTGAGGCTTGTCAGCTGCACGAACACGGGACTGGTTAGTTGTTTAAAGAAAGCAAAATTAATTTGTAGCTGTCAGTTGAGCAAGATTTGCTTTAGTTCTGGAATTTATTGACAGGCTCTAATAACCAGCACTTAAATTGTCTTCTCTGGAAGCAAACAGCGAAAGCCGAGAACTAGAAATATGATGTTCACCTCTGGTTCCCAAGCAAAACAGAAAGAGGCTATTGTGGTCATATAGTTTTTATACCATTTTCAAATTTTAATGGACGTTTTTGCTGTTGGAAGCTTCCCAAATTAGCTTGCTGTTTTTCTTTATTACTGCAAGGTTAATATAGTCTGAGTGTTTTGGCAAGGTTTACAGCACAGAGAATGGGGGCAAAAAAGAACTCTGATTGCCTATAATAAAGAGGGTGTTGAAGACTTGGATTCAACAACCATTTTATTCAAGGGACTTATGGCGCTGGGCACTTTGACACATTTTAATTCATTTACTTAACAAAACAGTGTTGTGAAGAAGGGATTTATAGATGAGGAAATTGAAACTAGAGAGTTAAAATAACTGCCCAATATCATATAATAAGTGCTAAATTCAAAGTTTAGATTAATGCATCTCATTCTAAATCTCATGATCTATCTAAATGCAAGAGCCTGGTGAGGTAATAATTTACCATGTTAGAGTTGCAGCTTTTGAGAAGAAACAAAGGCCTTCTTAGCTTCCCTCAAAATTCACTACATCTGTTTCTCCTTTAGTTCAAACAAGTCAGCATTCCAAACTAAAGGTCACGTGTACCAACCACAGCATTCAACTCAAGGTCACATGTACCAACAGCTACTAACCCACAGACCCTGATTTATCTACTTACTTTTGTACACAATGGGGAGTTATAAAGGAAGGAGAACCCAGCCTTGGGCTGCACTCAGTCTGAGGTTAAAGGATTTGGACATTTCTCAAGATTTAAAGAAAGACAGGGGTGGTCTTAGCATGATGATCTCCATACTTGTTACTCTCGATAGAACAGCAGTATCAGCCTCCTGCCCCAAGTCACCTCCTCCCTGTGTTCAATCCTAGTTGCTCTGTGGATCTTGAGTCCCTGAGGCATGTCAGCAGGCTGCATAGTTTGGGATCCCCACGGGTTAGCTTTTCTTGTCTCTTAAGCTTCTTGCCTGAACTTTGGACAGCACTTCAGTGCAGAAGGCATTGAGACATAATGCTTGAATGACAGAGACTGGGGGGGGGGGGGCAGGGTTTGAGTTTCTGTTGAGCAATGGACTCTATCTTCTGTGTATAGGAAAAATTTAATGGGGATAAGTTCGCTATAGGTTAAAGGCATTCCATCCCAAAAGATTGATGTAGGACACATTGGATGCTAAGGCTGTGTGCACCAGTCTTCAAGGAGCTTAAGTCTTTTGAGGAAGGTGGACATAAATCATTGTCATTCAGTTTGGAAACTGCCAACCTAAAGATAGGGACAAAGTGTTATAGAGCACAGAGAAGGTCACATCTAAACCTGCCTGAGGAAGCTGAAAAAGTCAGGCAGAGAAACCTGGAAGAATGTTCCAAGCTGAGAGACCAGCACATAACGCAACACAAAGGCCCTGAAAATCTGTGCTCTCCAGGATGACAGAAGCTTTGACATGGTTGGTCGTGGCTTTGAGCTGTTTTTCTACTTGTTGGTTTCTTGATGGTTATTTTTGTTTGCTAATCTGACAATTTTCTTTGTTTCTAACAGAGAAAAAGATAAATGATCTTATTTTAAAAAATGGGATCAAGAGTTATACTGTTCAGGGTTCTCCAGAGAGAAAGAGGGAAAGGAAGAGGGAGAAGAGGGAGAGGAAGAGAGGGAGAAAGAGGGGAAAAGAAGAGAGTGAGAGAGAGAGAGAGACAGAAGATTTTCAGAAATTGGCTCGCATGATGATGGAGACATGGAAAGTCCAAAATCTACAGGGTAGGCCACAGGGCTGAAGACCCAGGGAGAACTTTAAGCTCAAGTACAAAATCAGACTGCTGGCAGAATGTCTTCTGCTCCGTGGAGATCAGTGCTTGCTTGATGTATTAAGGCCTTCAACCGAGGATGAGCCCTAGCCACATTACAGAGAGCAAGTCACTCCACCCAGAGTTCACCAATTTAAATGTTAATCTCATCCATAAAAACACTTTCACAGAAACATCCAGAGAAGTGTTTGATCAAATATCTGGGCACTGTGACCCAGTCAAGTTCATAAAGTAAAAAGCCATGTTTACAATTCTGAGTATATTATCTTTTGGCTAATAAGAAAAAACTTAAATCAAATAATAATAAAAGCTACAATTCATAAAATAGTTAGAGAGAGCCTCATTGTAGATGCCTAAATTTTTAATGGAACAGAAGTTAATAAAATTAAGACAAATATAGAAAGAAAAATAGGATTTGGTCATGTTGAGTTTGAAATGGCAGTGTGACAGTTAGATATAAATATGTACAAAGCATTGTAAACACAGGTGTGAGCGTGTGCAGCTTAGGAAAGAAGACACGCATTTTGAAACTGTTATTGTAGAGTTGACTGCCGGAATCATGAACTTACAAGACACAGAGAATGAGAAAACAGCTGAGGGTGGTACTCTAGGGCATACCAAAATTTTATATATTGAGAGGAGGCAGTAAGAAAGAAACACTACAACCAATATCTAGAATAAATGGTAAATAAACAGGGAGGGTCTCTTAGGATATGGAGGGGAGAATGGAGGTTGACTTAAAGGAGGGATAATAAAGTGTGAATAAAACAAAGGAAATAAGATCTTCTGAGCTATCCTAGGCATTTGTGACTATGAAAACACCTCACCTGGAAGCCTGAAGGAGGTATTTAAGGATAGCCATAGGTGGAAATGTGAAAACTCTGCATATGGAGAAAGCTGCTACCACACCAGCATCAATGACCAATGAAAAGGGACATAAGAAAGGTAGAAGAAATAATATATGACAGATGATGCAGCAGAGGTGATATTTTAAAAAATATACTGTAAGATGAATCATTGGAAAAAAAAAAACAGTTGAGGAAGGAAAGAGTGGAATATTTTTAAATGCTTAAGGGAGTTGTTTTTGTTTTTTGTAACAGAGAACTAGGCAGCATGTACATCCCTTCTAGCTTTTTCTTCCAAGTGAAAGTTCATCACTAACATAATACATCTGACCTCTGTCTGTCCCTTAATTTCCTCTTTTCTCATGCTAAATGCAGTGATTTATCTGAATAGTAAAGGTGAAAAGAATATTCTCTTTCTCTCAAAAGCAGGCCCCCCAGCACCTGGTGTTTGTTCTCTACCTCTCTCTGCATGTGGCCAAGCTTGCAGAAAAGGTCTTAGCAGAGACCTGCAGCCCAGCACTGCTGATAATGCGGCAGGTCTGTTTATCTAATCCTGGGATCAGTATCTGGGCCATGATATGCAAACATGTGCCTCCCTCTCCAGTGTCATTGTGATAGGGAGGAAAGAAGAGCTATTTTAATATGCCTTCTGCTATTTTTGTCTTAATCCATAGATACAGATAATTATGCATGAAGAAGAAGTACTATTATCAGGCCTTTGATTCCTAACAAGTATTAAAACAAAGGCAATATATAAATGCTTCATAAAATATATAAAATCATCCACATCTAGACTCAGAAGGCAGGAACGGACTTGCTTCCTCTTACATTTTCCACAGGCCCCATAGGAGGCACCCAGATAAACCAAGTTTAAATAATGATGAACAAAATGTTTCCCAGCTTCTACAACCTTCATGTATTTCTTCTTTACTAAACTAGTTATAGAGCAAAACAAAAAGCATTAATGTTCAATATATAAGAGGAGTTCCTATAAATCAGTAAGAAACAGAGGACAATAATCAAAAGGAAAATTGGTAAACAATGGGGATGAAGCATTTGGCACAAAAGAAATAAAATGGGAATTAACAGATGAAATAGTGCCTGGCCTCATTCATATCAGAGCATGCACATTAAACAAAGATAATTCTGCTGTTTCATGAAGATTAAAAGGATTGATGATATATAATACTGGTGAGAGTTCAGGGAAATAGTCAATGTCTATTGCACTTTTGACAGGTGTGTAAATTAAGGAAGGCTATTTTAGAAGGTGATTTGGCAGCAGTATCAAAATACTAACAATGCGTAGTCTTTGCACAAGCAATTGCATGCATCAAAATTATTCTAAGGAACACATACACATAATCTCAAATGCATATGGACAATGGTGTTCTTTTCAGTCATTGTTAGAAACAATTTAGCGTTGATTAGTAGTGATTGCTTAAACAAATTATAATACAACTGTATTATAGAATACTCTAGTGCAGGGTCTCTCAACCTCATATTGACATTTCAATCTGCACCTTGACCTTTTAGGTTGGACAGTCCCTTGTTGTGGGAGGCTACCTTGTGCACTGTGGGATGTTCAGCAGCATCTACCCTCCATTAGCATATATTTTAAAAGTCATTCTTCTACAAACATACAGGGGAGAATGACTAGTAAATTAGTTAAATATTTTAAATAGAAGTGCTCCGAATCGTATTTCACACAAGTGGAAAGAGCTTGTTGCAGAAAAATAGGTACAGCACATCCTTCATGTACAGAAAAGACATATATGATTCTGAACATACCTGTTTGTACCTGGATCAAATGTAAAGTGAGTACTCACAGGCAGCAGCTCTGAAAGTCTTTGCTCCAGGCAAAGCTCTCCGTTCATATGCTGCTGGCCCAAACTGAGTCAGGTGGCTGCACTTACCTACAAGGAACCTTGGCAATGTGATTTTTATTCTTTAAGCAAAGACATTACCACCATGAACAGAATCAATGGTAGGCAGCTAACAATATTGCCTTATAGGATACCATAAAAGCTAGAGAAGTCTGCAGCCCTTTCCATTGGAATCTGTCTTCTTGTCTCCCTGGACACTAGGCAGGGGTAATGACACAATGGCTGCACAGAGATGAGGAGACCTTCAAAATGAGGTCCAAGGGAAGGTGAAAGAAGGGAGGCCCCTCAAAACATAAACAGACTGGACCAGGCAGCACTCAACATGGGAAATGAAAGACTAAGAGGAGTTAAGAAAAGAACAGAAAGTGGAATGTCATTTTTGCAAGGCAGGGATTTTACTGAGTGGTGATTATGTGTGTGGTTTGAGGAGTTATGGAGAGGACCAGAACCCTGACCAATTATTTATTTTCTGCCTGGAAGGCTAAAGTAGCTCTGATAAAACATACATATTATCAGCATGCTCACAGTTCCAAAATTATTTTCAAGTTGCAATGTGAGAAAGTGCTGAATAGTTACAAAAAGAAAAGAAGCTTAGAAAATTGTAATTCTAAACAATTCTCAGTTGAAATTCACATGAATATATATATATATATATATCC
>NW_025999945.1:4134652-4177884 GCF_001458135.2 Marmota marmota marmota | reverse complement strand
TATATATATATATATATATATATATATATATATATATATATATATATATAGATAGATATATAGATAGATATATATAGATATATAGATAGATATAGATATAGATATAGATATAGATATGTAAACACACACACAGTTGTCCCTGGGTATCCATGGGGAGTTGGTTCCAAGAACCCCTACGGATATCAAAATCTGCAGATGCTCAAGTCCCTTATCTAAAATGGCATAGTATTTGCATATAACCTACGCACATTCTCCCATGTACTTTAAATCATCTCTAAATTACTTATAATACCTAATACAATGTAAATGTTATGTAAATATCTGCTATACTGCATTATTTAGGGAATAATGGCAAGAAAAATGTCTGTGAATATTCAGTACAAACAGTTATTTTTCTGAAAACTTTTAATTTGGGGTTGGTTGAAAACATGAATGCATAATCCACAAAGGGAAGATCTCTCTCTCTCTCTCTCTCTCTCTCTCTCTCTCACACACACACACACACACACTGTAACAAGTATTAGAAGAGCAGGAATATATGTTCACACAAACACAAGTACACAAATGCACACAACACATATAGTATTAATTTTTTAAAAAAAATTTTCCCAAGGGTAGGAAAATCCCACAGTTACCTGCCTCTTTTAAGACTGCCCACCTCAATTCCCACCCCCCAAACAGCTCACCTGTCTTCCACCTCCATATCAAGCAGGCTTTCACCTGGACCTCTGTGTCTCCATCATGGACATCCCATTTTTGTCACTGTTCAGGTTCACAGCTTGAGTCCCCTTTGATACTCACAATAATCACCTGCCAAATCTGGCTCTTCCTGAGTGTTCTTTCACATTTCCACTGTCATCACCTTCACGTGTATGGACCAGTGACTCTATCTCTCTATAGCTCACCCTGCATTCCATATCTACCCCCATGTAACCATGCAGTTCTTTGCCAATTAATGCATGAAACAGTTTCATGCATTATTACCCCCATTTTTTAGACACACAAACTGACAAGTACAAAAGAAGTGAAAGAACTTGGTCAAGGTCACCAGGATTGTAAATTTCAGAGATGGGATACAACTTGGTCTTTCATCTCCAAAGCCATGCTCTTTTCACAACCTCACATTCTGTCCAGCATCAGTAAAATCTCTCCACGCTCCTCAACGGTGGTCAGCTTCCACTTTTCTCAGCAGCATGTGACCCAGCTCCTTCAACACCACTGATATCTCAGCCCGTCTCTGAGATCTCTGCAGTAATCTGTAGTGGAGCCAAACATCAGGTCAGGATGCCATTAACTGGACACTGGAGTTGGAGAGGGACAAGTGCCAGTGTCTGTGACTTCTGTGTTTTATTATTCACTTAACTTTGTAGAGAGTAATTATACTCCACTCATTCTACACCAGCTGGTATTTACTTCATCCTCCATCAGGCATCAACAGAGCATGGGGCTGCAAGACAGAAATATTACTCTGGCGAGCATAAATATTTCATTTTTCACACCACAAATGTGTTGATGATTTATTAATTAGCCTAAAGGCTGCTGCCTCTGCAGAGCTGAAAACAAAGCCTTTCTACTCTATGGATTGGTTCTGTCTGGGGCATGGTGCCCATTGGGTGATACTCAGCCAGGAACATGGTCCACATTTGACAAAGAGCCTTTGGAAGTTCCTGTCCAAACTTTGCAGACCTGGCCTTTGCTTTTGATTGCCCACAGAAGCCTTGCACAGAACTTTTCCAACCACAAAAAAAATCTTGTCTCTGCTTTTCCAGAAAAAGTAGTTAAGACCAGAGCCAACTGCTCTACCTGCCAGCTGGCTGCTGAGGTGAGGTTTCCAGTCTGCCGAGGGGTTAGTGCCTGCTTTTGACCCAGCTACTGAAGCTATGTGAATATTGAAAAGACTAAACAGAGCATCCCCTTGAAATTCAGCCACAAATATCAGGTCAGGGGCAGGACCCAAGGCCCTTTCTTTTATAACTATCCAGACACTATTTGTGGGAAGAATAATTATCACAGGGATAAAATATTCACTTAACTGAGGTCCATTCCACCTGAGACCTACACACCCACCCAGAGAAACTCCCTGAGCTCTCCAAAGGACCCCCATCTGGGTTCTAAAAAGTTAAAAATTGTAAAATGAAGAGTAGACCGAAGGCCAGAATATCAGCTTTTTTTGATGAAGTTAAACTAGAGGACATAATTTTTTGTCTGGTTCAAATGGTTTGCCAACTCCCCTCATCTGTCTAGAGTAGTCATTTTCAAAGGAGCAGAGAGAATGTGATTTTGCACCCAGAGGAATTTGTTAATGTCTGGAGACATTTGGGGTTTTGACAACTGTGAGAATGCTATGGAACTTTAGGGATGCTGCTGAGTATCTTAAAGTGCACAGGAAAGCTTCCCCTGCCCCCTCTTCCAAGAAAAAAATCACCTGGTTCAAGCCTTTAACAGTGCTAAGGTTGAGAAACCCTGTTCTATCCTTGTAGGCTCACGTTTGAAGTAGATGTAAGTCTGTAAATTAGTCACACTAACAAAGGTCATTTTCTCCCACTTGGGGAAGAATGAAAGAAAATAAGAATCTATGCTCCATGTATTATTGTTTGGGTAAGAGGTGTCCCCCAAAAGCTTATGTGCGAGACGATGCAGAAAAGTTCAGAGGTGAAATTATTATAGATCATGAGAGCTATAACTTAATTAGTTGATTAATTTATTTGATGGATTAGTAATTTGAATAGACTACTGTCCCAGGTAGTAACTGTAGGCAGGTGACTAAAGGACATAGGTCACTAGGGGAGGGCTGTTGGGATTCATATTTCATTTCTGGACTCTCTCTCTATCTCTCTGCCCCTAGCAGCTGTCTCTACTTCCCATGAGCTGAGTAGATTTTCTCCACCATGCTCTTCCACCATGATGTTCTGCCTGACCTTGGCCTAGAGCAGTGGAATTGACCAATCATGGACTGAAATATCTGAAACCGTGAGCCCAAAATAAATCCCTCCCCATTTGAGCTTTTTGTCAGATATTTTGGTCACAATGATGAAAACTGGACTAACAATTATGCTCAGAAACTTAGATAGACTACCTATATGAGAAATGTGGATTAATAGTTGTTGTCTTCAACTCAGGAAATTCAATCCACCTTAATGAGCAAAAGTAATGTGGAGCAGGAATCTGTGAGCATTAGTAGTGGGAAATTTCCTTAAAAATACTAGAAATAAAGAAAAGAACTTCTTTTCTAACAGTATCCATCCTCAGGCTCCAGCCAGTCACACAGATGAACCTCAAACACTATGTGGTCAGTGTAGCATGCAGGAATATACCTACCTCACTACTTAGCTCCATTCAATGTGCCTTCCCTTTGTTACCCAGCCTCAGTCCATTGGCTGCCTGACTTGACTTGGATATCTTCCCTGAAACCCCTCTGACTTGGACCTCAGCTCGAGGATCATATTCCTCCTCCTTCTGAGGTTTATAATAACTTTTCTGATTATGCTCTTACCTACATAACTGAACCCATATTCCTGCCCCTGACTAGGGACAAGCTGCTACAGGGGTGGGAAAACCACACATAGAAGATCCCTCTGTTGCCCCTTTCTGTATGTTCTCATGCATCTCCTCAAATTTCTTTCAAGGTAGGAATCACCATGACCATTTTATATGGGAGGAAATGAAGGTATAAAAAGAAGTTATGGTCCTGGAACATCCTGGAATGCAATCAACATAAAAAGGATGTGGATAAATTATTAACTGAATGAGTCAGCTAATGCATGGCAGAAGTAGAATGAGAACAAGACCTGCCTCACCCCGGATTCTGGTTTTTCTACATTTAATGCCTCCTTACTCTGTCTTTGCTACTTCTCTGTCCCTTATTCCAGATGAATGGTCCTCTGGGAACTCTACAACTCACATCACTTTATATCTATGGAGATCTATGTCCAAGACTTAAGTTTTCCATACCCAATGCAATGAATTTTGAAAACTGCAAAATGCCAAAGATCTTTTGGGACAAAACACTCCCATGAGTATACACCATGTGTATCTAGATTCATATAAAGTAGAGAACATCTAAATATAATTTTTGAAATGTTTATTTAATTGGTTCTTCTTAGTTGTACATGACAATAGAATCCATTTTGATAAAATTATACAAGCACAGGATATATCTTATACTAATTAGGACCCCATTCTTGTGATTGGGCACAATGGTGGGTTCACTTATGTATTTTTATATATGTACACAGAAAAAATTGTGTTAGATTCATTCTATTATCTTTCCTATTCCTATCCCCCTCCCTTCTTTTTATTCCCCTTTGTCTATTCTGCTGAACGTCTCTTCTTCCCCTCTCTTCTTCATCCATGTATCAGTGACCTTTGGTTTTGGGGGATTGGCTTATTTTACCTAGCATGATATTCTCCAGATCCATCCATTTACTGGCAAATATCATAAAGTAATTCTTCTTCATGGCTGAATAATATTTTATTTTGTATGTATACCACAATTTCTTTATCCATTCATCTGTTTATGGGCATCTAAATTGGTTCCATAACTTAGCTTTTGTGAATTGTGCTGCTATCAACATTGATATTTCCATGTCACTATAGTATGTCAATTTTAAATCCTTTGGATATGTACCAAGGAGTGGGATAACTGGGTCAACTGGTGGTTCCATTCCTAGTTTGTTGAGGAATCTCCATACTGCTTTCCAGAGGGGTTTCACCAATTTGAAGTCCCACCAACAGTGTAAAACCTTTTCCCCAGATCCTCTCTAACATTTCTTGTTACTTGTGTCCTTGATAATTGCCATTCTGACTAAAATGAGATGGAATCTAGTGTAGTTTTAATTTGCATTTCTCTAATTACTAGATGTGTTGAACATTTTTTTTCAAATATTTGTTGATCATTCGTATTTCTTCTTTTGAGAAAATTTTATTCAGTTCCTTTGCCCACTTAATGATTGGGTTATTCTAAATACAATTTTGATTTTTCACAACAAATTATCCCTTCAATTTATTCATGGTGAAATATCATAATGTGTTTCGGGAGGGGTCAGAGTCATGGTGAAGAGTGCATGAAATCAAATACTTCTTTACCCATACAGTCGTTTTATACAATTTTATCACTCTCTCGGTCTCTGTGTGCTTGTCTCACCTCTTCATAGATAAATGGAAACAATAATAGCACCTACCTCATAATTTTGCAGAAAAAATTAACTGGATAAATTGTTATATTTGCTAGTTAATAAGGACTATCCGGTCATATATTAGTCATTTATATTGTTCCTAATAGAACATTGGCTCACTTCACTCAACAACACTATTGATTCCAGCACAAAAAGAATATATATATATATATATATATATATATATATATATATATATGGCTTTGAGTGGCTCATCCCAGCACTAGAGCAGCATATAGATCATGGAGCAGGACTGGAAAAGTGCAACCCTTCAACAGAAGTTTCTGTGATAATACCTGAACAAAAACAAAAGGAATGAAGAGAGATTTAGGAGGTGGTGTCGGAGGACAGGATAGGAACTTTAGCTGAAGGTTGTGGTTTCTCATGCTGACACACAGCAGTTCTGACATTTAACCATAGAGGCTTGCAGTAGCTAACATATACCCATAACAGATAACCGCAATTGCAGAAGCAGGAAACAAAGCAACAGGGACAGAACAGTCCCCCTTTAGGCTTAATGCAGTAAAAGTCTGTATGAGCTAAGATTCCCTAGACTGTTGATAAGCTTGTACCCATATACAAGGAATGTAGAATGCACCCTCCAATAGAATTGTACCAACTCCCTTGCCTCGATGTACTCTAACCTTGCTTATCTATAAAAGTGAAAGCTGCCGCACTCAGAGCTCAGACTTTGGGAAGTATCCCTCTGGGCTGTGGCTCCATTAATAAAGTGTTCCTTCCGGATCTCAGTGTCCTGACCCTCATTTCCTGCTACAGTGGAAACCCCTTTCAGTTAACAAACGAAATTTCTATGTAGGTCAATGGTGGACACAGTTCTTAGCAAACTTAGAACCCATCACAACAGAGACCCAGCACAAGGGCCCAGGCACCAATGGGACTACGTCACCAGGAATAACACAAGGAGAGATGACTTCAAGGGTGGCAGAAGTAGCCATTTGGAGTGTATCAGTAAGGTCCTCTCCCAGCCACTGATCCTCCCCAAGTAGTTGTCAGACTGGAGCCGTGGACCTCAAGGGCTTTCCATCAGCCTGTGAAGCTGGGGGCATGGGCTAAATTGAACTGAATGAACATTTCCTAGTTCTTACTTTTTTGAAAAAAGAAAGTCATATAACAAAATTAGATATCATTTAAAATGATTAATACTAGCAACTTCCCATAAATAAATGTAACCCACTTGACACAGGGGACCAAGAAACCTTTCATAAAACTATTACCAACATATGGACATTTTCATTATTAATAAGAATCTGTTAAGGAAATGGTGGTCAAAAAGTCTTTATGCTTCAAATATTGAAATGCACCCTCCAATAGAATTGTACCAACTCCCTTGCCAGAGATGGATGTCAGAGCCTCTACTCATACAGGCAACATTGAGGTTGTATTTTAGGACTGTAAGACAGTATACCCCATCTTACTCTAGAGTACAAAGGATTTGCAGGACATAGAGGTATCAATGGGAAGCTATTAAGATTACAATTAACCAAATCATTTCCTGAATTAAAATCAAGACTCTGAAAATAGCTAAGAATTCAGACTCCAGGGCACTTTGTTTCTACCAAATCTCCTAACTTATAATAATAACTTGTTAAATGAGATATTCTGTTGAAATAACTCTGCATCAAGTTTATATTTTTTCTTACATAGTAGATTGATTTTAACAGCTACTGAGAATTCCAATTTCATATTCCTTTAGGTATACATTTTTTTTTCTGTCTTGCCTATTTTTAAAGCATTTCAAACTAAAAGCAAATTTCAAAGTAATAAACAAAAAGTATAGATATTTAGAGAAAATGATGTTAAAGTACAATAAGTGGCAATGCCTTTTTTACAGTGAGTAGAACAGCAATTATCTCAGAGCACATCTTTGTCTTACTTTATGTTGAACTTTAAGACTATGAATAAATAGGAAGTGAAAAAGAGGATAAAGGGCTGGACCCTTGTGGCTCCTTCTTTGGGGAGACTATAAACAAAGCATTTGCTCAGAGCTTCATGTAACAAAAAACAATGAAGTCCTAAAGCCTGAATGGTTTAAAATAAGTGTGTGTGTGTGTGTGTGTGTTTCATCAAGTATATATCTCACATATTTTATAAATATTTGTATGAACACAATACTAAATAAAACTTAAATATCAAATTTAAATAATAAATAATATAATAAGTATTATATAAAAATTGTAACAATCATCATGGACTAAAAGATCTTAATATTATGGATTTTTTAAGTGACTAATAAAGTTTTAATTTTCTTACTTTCTTTCATGCTTTGCAATTTTTATTTAAATGAATGTAGTGAAAGTGATAACCAATTTCCAAGTATTAGGCTAAATCATTCTAATCTGTGACTATACTTATTTTACCAAAGTATTACTTTAAGATGTTGATTATTATTTATTAATATAGGCAAATGGAACTAAATGTGTTTCATTCTTAGTGTCAAAGTATAATACTCCACTAAAATGGCAGGTTGGGAGACCCACCTATGAGGCTCAAGTGGCCTTGGGAGTTCTCAGTCACTGGTTCTTCAAATCTTGCAAGAAGGATTTCACTTGAGTCTTACATAATAGCAGCCAGAAATTCATTAGAAGGGAAGGAAACAGTAAAAACGTGTTACAGGACTGTAGCTGCGAAGACCTTCCTTCACTCAGATTCTTGCAATCATGTCAGAAAGATTTCAGACACATCTGTTGGAGTGGCAGGTCAGTTTATTAGAAGGGATAGGAAAAGAGGAAAGGGGGTACTCACAAGGGGGAGAGTTGGTACTCTCAGGGACAAGAGGGATGACGTTCTCCTCCTGCCCTACAGTTTTATTGGGGGTCCCAGGGAAGTTTCCAGAAAGTCTGACCCAGCTCCACCCTTGGACTTTTGACTGATAGCATATGCGCTTCATGGACGACCTCCAAAAGAGGATGGTGTGGTGCTTCCAGTGTTGGAGTTTTTAAAGAAATTGAGTCTCCTGTTTTCACCTCAATTTCCTGACCTCTTAGTCAGTTTTACTGCCCTTTGAATAACCCTCAGCAAGTTTTCTTTGTGAGGGTATTGATATTTTGATTTCCAGGAGGATTAGGGATTGTGATAATTTCAGTGATGGGGGCGGGGGACCCAGGTTGCCTGGTAAAATGTGACCAGATCTCTTGAGAGATGTGATTATGGCTGGAGGAGGTTTCACCACTCCAGGACCCATCTCCCATGTGTTTGCCTATCAGGGAAGGATCCCATGGTCTTTAGCTGCCCTTCATCATCCTTTCCCTGCTCACCCATTCATGACTGACTAATGCCTAATGAAAGGTCACCATAAAGGGAGAGAACAGAGTATGTGCACACTCTGCCCTCCAGTTTTACTGGGGTTCCCAGAGAAGTTTCCAGAGTCCCAGATCTACCTCTCAAGTTTTAACTGAAAATAGGATTGCATCCGAGTTCTGAGTCTTAACCCATGGAGGTGAAATTTTATTATTATAAGATATAGCAATGATCCAAAGGCAACTCAGGATTACTTCTGACTATGCTATTGAGTTCTGATTAGAACTTGTTTTTACAGGTTTTATGGTTGGTGGGCTTTGATTCTAACAATCCTATCTCCATGAATCCTGGAATCTGTCTGTATAAAGGTCATAAAAGTCCTCCCTTCAAGGTGACTTGTGTTCTTTTCAGCAGGGAGAAGTCCTTGGGCCTGCATTTCTCCTACAGATAACAGGTTGTTTGCAGAGTACTGGCCTCAGGTAAATTGCTTTCTAAAAGAAAACATGTGGCAGTCAGTACCATAGATCCAGTCTATAGAATTATCCCCTTAACCTCATGTTCCCAGAGCTCATATCTGTCTGCTACCTATAAGTATCAACCAATTTACTTCATAAATCCACATAGTGCACAAAGTCTCCTAAAATAGCCCTTATACGGCAAAATGTAGGCCAGAACACCAAAAGGGATGCATTTGATAAATTGCATGTGACGTAATGTAAAATTCATAAATGGAAGATTTCTGAATGTAAAAGTACTTGAAATACTCAATCAAAAATAGACAAAACAGATCAAACTATTCCTAAAAAGATGCAAACACTGATTCTAACAGAAGAAACACTGTGTATATTCCATAAAATGAATTGTATTGTATAATCATGAATTTTAGGTGTCATTGGGAAAGTTTCCATTAACCAAATTAGTTTTACTCAAATGGGCTATAGGCAAATTTGCCTACTCCCAGATGAGCGTCCATCATGGTGACAATGGCAGTGAGCTGGAAGAACCCACCGCCAGCACAGAGGCACTCAGCAAAAACAAAGAAATGCCTGAGTGGAAAAGGAAGAGGAGCCAGGTTTGGCTGCCCTGGCAGGGAGACGGACAAAAAGAAGAAAGATTCTCAGAAAAAAATGCAATCAATAGATATTTACTGAGTGTTAATATGTGCCAGGAGCCATGTCAGATGCAGGGGATAAGAGATCATTAAGAACCTACAGCTAAGAGAGTGAGACAGAAATAAATATCACTATAGTATTATAAGTTCAGGAAGCAGGGTCAAAGAGCAGACAGCTCAGAAGAGGGGTCGTGTGTTTGCCTTGGACAGTGAGAGGGAGGGCACAGGCATAGCCCAGGACACAGGATATTTGTTCTGGACCTTAAACCTCAGTGAGGTTTTTGTCAAGGAAAAAAAAAAAAAAAAAAAGAAAAGGGGAAAAATAGTGGCAAAGAGAGGTAAAAGGCTGTGACTTTTTTGTAAAATCAAGAATGCCTTTTCAGTACTAGAAATTTAGAAACTTAGATGAAAAGTGATAAATGTGAGTTCAAAGTATGTAGAGACAGTTTTTTTTTTAGGAGATGTAAGAATGTAGACTGATAACTATGACTTATTCCTTTAGGTATTAAACACTCCATGGAGGCACTTATTTGCTTATTTTTTGAGAGTAGAAATAAAACAGGATTATAAATAAATACACACACACACATACATACACACAGACAGACAGACAGACATGTAGGTATAATTTGGAGAATGAAGTAAACTTGGAGGAAGAAAATTATTGTAATGGGCTATTGCAAGATGATAAGGGGTTGAACTGAAGTTTTGACATTAGGGACTGATTATAAAATGTTTAAGAAATATTTTGAAAGATTAGTACTCAGGGCTTGGTTTAAAATTGACTATGGAATATAAGAGAAAAGGGAGAAATAGATAAGGACTGTAAGAATTCTAATTAGGAAAAACCAGTGGCTTCCAGTATCATCAACCTAGATGTGAGTGTAGCCAAAAGAGCCGGTGATAGAAAGTTGATAAGGAGTTTAGCTTGGACATGCTAATTTTTATGTTTCTTTGCTATATCCAGAAACATGGAAAACAGAAAAATATAGGTTAAAACTAAAATCTGAATTTTGTATTACTGAAATGGTTTTGAGGCTTAAGATTGTAGGGTTGGTAGTTAAACCTCTTAGAATGAGAGATGAGTTACCAAAATAGAATACAGCTATGTACCACTTCAGGATGGGGCTACCTTTTGAGAAATGTGTCATTAGGTGATTTTTGTCATTGTGCAAACATCATGGGGAATACTAAGTCAAACCTAAATAATGTTGGTCAGTTGTTCAATGTGGCCTTTTGATGCAGTGAAGAGACATAGTAATCACAAGATGTGTCTGAGTCTGCTGCTTCTGAGTCTGCTGAAAATGTAACATGCCATACTGTTTTATAGAAAACCTTTTTATAAGTAGAAGGATTGCACTCTAAAATGATAAAAAAGCATAGTACATTAGACATATACATAAACCAGTAATATAGTTGTTCACTATCATTATCAAGTATTATATACTATAGGGAGTTGTATGTGCTATATGTTTATATGACTGGCAGTGTAGTACATTTTTTACATGAGCATAACCACAAACACATAAATGATGCATTATGTCACAGTATTATAGTGGATACAATGTCCCTAGATAGCAGGAATTTTTTAGCTCCACTATAATCTCATAGGGCCACTATTGCATATGCTAGCTGAACGTCGCATTGCTAACTGAAACACTACTATGCAGTGTGTGGCCAGTATTCCATGAAGCATTTGATATATATTCATTTAATTCTTATAATAACCCTGTAAGTTAGTTGCTGTAGTTCTTTCTCTTTTATACAGGGAAACCAACTCATGAAAAGGTTAAAATTTCATCCAGGATTGGAAATGGCCAAGCCAGGATTTACACCCAAATATTTTGATGTCAGAGCAGAAATGCTTAATCTGCACTTTATATTGACCTTCAAAAATATGGGGAACATGGACATTTGGAGGAAGAGAATCCAATGGAGGCCACAGAAGAAAACCCTGGGTAGTGTAATGTTCAGAAAATGAAAGTTTGAGAGAGTTTCAAAGAGGAAGCAGCACACTGTACAGGACCAATGGCCAGAGATCAGCTTTTTCTGAGATCATGAAAAAAGTGGCTAGACGGTGATGAACTAAGAAAGGAACAGGAGTGAAGGGACAAGGGCAGTCAAGCAAGAAGGGGAAGGTGGCGGTAACTTGATTGGTAACAGGATTTCTAGAGAGATTTGTGGCATTTCCCAAAGCAGGTGAATAAAAAGGGTGAAAAGCAGGATTTACTGTCCCAGATATCTGTTCTAAACTCATATGAAAAAGATAAAATCTGTAAAAGGACCATACCTTTACCACCAAGCTTTTCTGAATGCACTTTAGATGAGCACAACAGGTCAAACGGAGAGGGTCAATGCTTTAAGGACACAATCCAGGAACAGGAACTCAGAAAGGGTGAGGCTCCTTCTGAGACAGCCCCCACCAGAATGAAGGTCATGAGTACCACACCAAGAGGCCTGGACATCAGTGTCTGGAATGAAGAGAGGACCCAGAGACCTTGAAGAAGTCCCCACCTAGTGTGGACACAATGGTGAAGTCTGAGAATCCAAGATAGAAGGCAGAGGAAAGAAATGAGGTCCATGAGGTTGAGGGGGGTACCAGTATTTGCCAAGATAGAATATAATCCTTAAAATGAAATAAATGTTTCTCTAAACCTCACATTATTCTGGGCTTTGGACTTTTTTGTGTCTCTGTATTCCTCTCTGAATTAACATCCACAGGAGCCTGTCTATGCCATCCCATGAGAACTCAGGAGGTCATGGAGTCTTTGAGTCTAGCAGCCAAACCCGATGACCTTGCAGAGAGAAAAGCACACAACTCATCCTTCTAAATATACCTTTGGAAGTCTGAGGTGGCCAAAGACTGGCAGAGTCTTTTTTTCTCTTTCAGTGACTTGGATGTTATATATAATTGATGGAGGTGTTTTGTTTGCCCATTGCCTTGGACTTTCTGCTAGAAAGTGGCAGCTAAAACTTTCAGTTGGCACCACAGGGGCAAGGAAGACCTGGGTCTTTAGTACTGGAATGAAAGGAGCTCTCTGACCCAGCCATTTGAATGAACCTACTGAGCTCCTACACACCTGTGCAATCACAAATCAACCAGGTGTACCCCCTGCCTGGCTTCCCTCAGAGGAGAGGGTGGACAGACAGGAAAACAAGTGGCAGAAGCTTAGGGAAGGGGTTTCTGTCCTTCTCTGTCAGCTTTCTCAGTTACTCTTTGTTCTGTTACCCATAAGAACCACAGGGAAGCCTTCTCTTGTCACTCATCATATTTGGTTTAGGAAGAACAGAACCATTTTGCATAATGCATGGGTCCTTCCTAAATTATAAATATGCTGTGACTGCAGATTTTCCCATTGCCTCCTTCTATACTTTAATATCAGCTTAAAATTATCTTCTCAGAAACAGGAAGATGAAAGGCAAATTAAACGTGGCAAGATCAGAAGTCAGAGCCAGGAACCAACCATTTTCTTGACCAGCTTCCAAGATATGATGATCATCTCCCCAATTAGATTCTCACACAACTCATACTAATCTAGCCTCTGCTTCACTTCCTTCCTAAATGTCTCAGAATGAGTTCCATGGCTTTTTGAGAGCTAGTGTCATCCTAGGATTGCTCTACAATGTATACATCCCTGAGTTCCAGACTCCTCCCAGCCTGAACCCTTTCCTAATTGAGGTAGTCAGAAAAGATTCTTGGCTTTGGTCACAGAATTCAACTTTTTGAATATCTCTAGTTGGTTTAGTTATTTGTCCAAAGTAAAGGATTTCATATCGGATCATACCTGGACTCAAGTTGAAAGGAAACAAATATTTTGAACACCCTTCCCTTTCATTGATTCCCAAATGAACCAAAGCAGAGGTAGATTTAGAGAAAAAATATTGAGTTCATGGTCATTTATATTTTCTAAATGAAAAATATAGTTTCAACTCATATTCTTCAGCTGGTCAATTTTACCAGAAGTCCTGACATCCATTTCCGGTCAATACATTCTCAATGAGCAAACCTCTGTTCATGGGTTTTCTCATCTAACATGGTGCCCATGTCCTACCCTTCTTGAGAAGTCAGGCTATAGTTCTGCAGTTCCTGGGTTCTGTTTTATTCTGGTTCAGGTCACAAAGAGATCTAGTTGCAAAACATGTTACCAAAATGTAGATAGGAACATTAGGAAGAAACAATATTAATTTTAGAGATTGAGCTTTTCCAATAAAGAAGATGATGTCTGATTTTGTTTGCGTTTTGGTCTACTTTAATAGTCTGGATGATTGGGAACAATAGAATGGCTCTACATAGACCGTGATTGTTATATGTGAACAAGAGTTCAATTTGAATCAAATTTTGAAAAATTTTACCTCCTTAGAAAGAGGATGTCTCATCTGAATGAGCCAACCATACACATAAAATTAGAAGACGCCACAAATGATAAGCTAAACCCCAAAGATGTAATATCAAATATCCTCTTTCTTGTTCAATCTTACTGCCAGAGCGAAGATGAAATATTCAAGTAACTACATTTTATCCCTGAAGACCATTACTTGGACAATCCTTATTCCTAGTCAGTAGGATGCAGAGAAAGAGCTGTGCTCACATAAGAAAGTTTGTAGGGGTAAGGAGTGGATCTGAGAGGTAAGCTCCAGGAAAATGCTGGAATTTTGCCAAGGAGGAATTGTCTCTAAGAATAGAAAAAGGCATACTTTCAAGGCTCAGGTGGAAAAGGAAACATCATTACTAGTAAAGTTAAAACTGAAAAGTTGCAAATCAGGCAAGAATCTCTGCATCTATAGGCTCCACATCATTGTGCATTCCTTCATTTTAAAACACAAATTTATTCAGTGCCCACTGTCAGCCAAGCACTGTATAGATAGCTAGGAAAACTATAATGTGCAAAACAGACATCCTTTTCTGTCTTAGAAACATTTTTTAAAAACCAAAATACACATAAATTTTTATGAAACTCCCTGGCAAATTAAACAAAAACTAATACCAATTCAATAAAAAATAAAAATGTTTATTAAAAAATTTCCACAAAAATATGTACTAAAATAAATTATGAATTAGTATGTTTTACTTTTAAATAAATACGTTTTCAAACAATTAGATTTTGATTATCACATATCAGATAAGTAAAACTATGAAAGATGTATAATGCCTTCTAGTGATAAGCATAATGAAGAACTTTCACTTACTGGTTGATGAGACTTTAGGTTCAAAGTTTCCAGACTGTAACTTTGCAATAGCTATTAAAATTAAAAATGTCTTAACCTATGACCTGATAAATTCAAATTAAGAATCTATCCTATAAAACAGAAGCCCAAGTTATAATGCTATATCAATATTATAGCACTTCTTGTAAAAACAATAACAATAAAAACAATAACCTGCTTGAGTGTTAATGAGGAATGAGCTAATTGCACAATAGAGTGCTATATAGCTGCTTAAGATAATATTAGCATCAGGGCAACGCACTCAAATAATGATAAATAAAAACAGATCAAATGATCAGCAGAATTCCTTGTTGAAAAGTTAGGTCTTTATCTGTGTATTCTTAATACTTGGCCATGAGGTTCTTTGGTATTTGTGTCAGGAATGTGCTTTGAAGCCCCTGGAAACTCCTAGTGAACACATATCACCTCCCATCCCTACTCTCCATTGACTTTGACTCTCAGACAAGGATATATAGCCTTTGACCTGTTTCTGGCAAACATATCACCCTCTCATGCCTTGGATACAGCCACATTCCAGTTCATATTATACCAAAAGAGAAAATGGGCACCAGCTTTGGAGGGCTGGTCTCTGCTTAACACAGGAAGGAAGACCCAGGATCTAGTATAGCTTGTTCTTTACTGCGATTGCTGAGATCTTTCAGATCAGGTGTTGACATGCTTTATAAGTTGTGCCACTTTTATGTTTCTTGCTCAAACTATTGCTGGGGGAGAAGAGGAAATAAATGGGTCATGAACTGAGGGGACAGAGTTGCTTTCAGGCTATCCTTTATTGGGGTCAGGGAGGTGGTTTCATCCAAGCATCCCAGGAGGTGTGGCAAACTCGATTCTGGCATTACATTATCTGTGAGTATCTAATATGATGAGTGAAGCACAACTAGAGAGAATAGAAATATTTGTTCAAACAAATGGAATTATAGGTATGCTGGTGATTCTCCCTGCTTTTATCCATTCAATACATATAACTTTGGTCAGGATCTCCTTTGAGGGTACAGCAAGAACAATACAATACAGTGCCTGTGTTCACAGAGCTTGCTGTCTTGTAAGGGTATGCATGATTCTGCTTTGGCATACAACACTGATTAGAGTCCAGATACATAGGAGCAGTACGTGCGCACGTGCGCGCGCGCACACACACATCCCACATCTCACACACACACACACACATCCCACAATCATTACTGAACTTCCATTTTTTTCTGATCACTCATTTTGAAACATCTTATATGTTTTTCCTAGAAAACAGGTCTCTGTAACCATGGAGATGGCTGTTGTTTTCAGTCCGAGGGGATGTAGGATTATGTGTTTAAGAAGATACTAAATAAGCTTTGATTGCTACTTGAACAGCACTTTGATTTCAACTCTTTACTATTACCAGAGTTTTCATAGGGGACCGAGGTGGTGATAGGAATAGTCAACTGCATACCCTACCCCTCACTTCCTTAAGATCAGTTGAAAGCTGGCTTCAGAAGTTAATAGTAGGAGTGGAGATAATCAGCCCTCTCCCGGCCCCAGCCCTCAGCAGACCACAGCACAAATGGCAGGAGGAAGCAGCCATTCTGAGTGGCAGCTCCTCATCCCACAGAAGCCCTAAGGCTGATAAACACACAGAGGATGGAGGGATCCGCTCAGGAGTGCTGCTCTGACTCCTCAGATCCTCTGGGAGTCAAGGTCTAGGTCCAGCCAGCCAGCAATGGAAGGTGAAAAATGATCTGGGGGAAGACTTGATTGGATGAGAGTTGAGACTGCTTGATCTGAAGTTAACCTTGTGTTTTTATCTTTCTTGCGCTGTGTACCTTTTGATAAACCTAATAAATCTTCTCTTGTTTAAATGACAGGCAGTTGGGGTTGTTATTTTTGCTTTTGGCAAATCCTTAAAGGGCAAAATAAGTCATATGGCCCAGAAAGAAGGAAAAATAGGTCAAAATAGAAGCAGAGTTTAATTTCTTTGCAGTGGTTGGGGCTTACAAGGATGGCCCAGGCTTTTGTTTAGAGGTGCCTCTATGAACCTGGCCAGATATGGGGATCTAGGGAGGACACATTCAGGACTCTCACAAAGTGATCAGTTTGTGGACTTCTGACCCAACAAGGTGGCTGGTGGCATATGCCAATCCAAGCAGGCACATTCTAATGGATAACTAGGCACTGTTTTTCTACTTCCTTTTCCATTTAAGATTTCTGTGTTTGCCCGGCCAGCTTTCTGCCCTTTCCTTTATTGATCTCAGTAATACTAGAGAAGAAAATTGAAAGACCACCAGAAAGGCTAAGTTAATCTGCATTAGAAAGGGCAGAAAGCCTTGCATGATAGGCAAATAAATAAATAAAATAGATAGATTCAAAGAGGCAGGCAGAGATAAAGAAAGAGAAAAGAGCCAGCCTAGGTCATGTTTACCAAGACGTTATGGGACTGTGTAGATATGAGAGGAGAGATTGAGGGGCAGCTTCAGTGCCTTATAAATGAAAGGGTAAGAGAGAGACTCGGGAAAGGGATTTCAGAATTTAAGCTCTGGGTTAGTGAATAATCCTCATTTAGTGCTTTTTAAAGAGCCCACGATAAAGAATTCAGTTGATTTTTAATGCTGTTTGGATGTTACACCAGTATTACTTCTGAATGCAACTCCATATATTTGGGCCAGTTGTATGAGGATTATATGTGATTAAACAAGCTTCGCTCAGTAGATTAGCAAGTGCCTGAGTCCTAGCCGTCCAAAAGGGACACTAGACTCCATAGGCTGAAGGTCTAAGCCAGCTAAGAGCTTGCAATTCAGGGTCAACAGTGGCTTGAGTGTCAATGACCATGCCTGAGAGGATTCAGAAAGATGGCCTTGGACAAATTGTTCCCCTCGAAATCCTTCCCCTGTAGCTTTTTTTCCTGCCACTTTTGTCTACCTGGAGTGGCTGTGCTCAGGGTTCACTGGCCACTCTGGCCTGTTCATTTCCTCTTACCTGGGACATCCTCTTTATCCAGCATCCATGACACTCCTCCCTCAGTTTCCTGCCTTCCTTGCTGGCTACTCCTTCCCTGTTTCTTTGACTAGTTTCTCCTCCATCATTCTGACCTCAGGCCATTTCTCTGCGCATAGCACTTACTCCCTGAATCAGTTCATCTGGTTTCATTGCTTTAAATACCAAACTGCTGATGGCTCTATAATGTAAACCTCCGGCCTAAACATCTTCCTGAACTCCAAAACCACAGTTACAACTGTCTATGTGACATCTCTACTCAGACCTGTGACAGGCATCTCAACCTGCATATGGCCAAAGCTAAACCGCTGGTTGCCTTGATCCCCCTCACTCCTAATCCTTCCACAGTCTCTGCAAATGCAACTCATCTGTTTAAGTTGCTCAAGGAAAAATATTTAAGACATCCTCATGCGTTCTTTTTCTCATACTTCTCACCCAATCCACCAGCAAACCCATTGTCTATTTTCAAAATAGACTACTAAAATCTGACTACTTCACATACTTGGATGAACCAGGATGATTCCGTTTTCTGGCCAGCAACAGAGGAACAGCAACCACAGGAAACTTTCAAAAATATCACCAGGATCCTGTTTTATTTCTGCCCAAAGCCAGTCAATGACTTCCAGCCATCACATCCTTGTAAATTAACCATCACATCCTTCTCTGTTGTTTCACTGCATTCATTTCCATAGAACTAATAAAACAAATGTACTGTATATTTGCAAGTTTGTTTTCTGACACCCTGTAGAATGTAAGCTTCTTAAGAGTAGGAATTTTTCCTGTTGTATCTAATCCCTTATGTCTACAAGCATCTGGCATATGGTAGATGTTTAATTAATGTTACTTAAGTTAATGAATTATTTTTTTTGAACTTTATTCTTCCTTTCCCCAAGGCAGGACATACCCTGCACAAGTATATCCTTCCCAAGTATATTCACACAAGAGTGTTATATTTCTCCTCCCTAATGATTTAGATTTGGCCTGGTCACTTATTTTGGGTGGAAAAAAAAAGTGAGTGTAGTAGATATCCTCTTATCCACAGGGGATATAATTCAAGAGCCATAGTAGATTCCTGAAATCATGGGTGCTACTCAACATTATACCTTCTAGGTTTTTCATATGCATACATACTATGATAAAGTTTAATGTATAAATCAGGCATAATAAGAGATTACCAATAATAACTAATAACAAAATAGAACAATTATTGTAATATACTATAATAACAGTTATGGGAACCTAGTCTCTTTCTCAAAAGAACTTATTGTACTGTCTGTACTCTTATCCTTGTGATAATATGAGATCATGTAATGCCTATGTGAAGAGATGGATTTTGATGAGTGATATAAACATTTAATGTACTGTAAGAAACTACGTTAGTGTCACTTGAACATGAGAATGTGATATTGTGATAATCTGATGGCCACTTTGACTAACTAGAGGGCAGCATACATTGGACAAAGGGACAATTCACATATTGGGTGGGACATAACCACACAGTGCAAGATTTCATCATATTATTAAAATAGCACACTTTAAAACTTATGAATTATTTGTTTTTAGAATTTTCCATGTAATATTTTCAGGCTGGAGTTGACTATAGGTAGATGAAACTGTGGAAAATGAAACTATGGATAAGGGAGACTACTATAGATATGGCTTATTCCAATCTATGAGCTGAAGCTTGAAGATCTTTCTTCAAAGATAGGGGTGATCCTTCATCTTTGGTCCTTGAGAGAAGAGGATGTGGGACACAGATACACCTTATTCATTAAAGTTATTAAATAAGAGTGAGAAATAAATGTTCTTGTATTGTAAGCCCCTTATATGTGGAGTTTTTATGTTTTATAATATAGACTACACTTGGCCTATAAGGTTGGGAAAGGGGATGTTCACTTTTCCATGGATGTTTCTATGATGCTGTTTCCTTATCTTGGGAAGTGTGTGCTCCCTAGAAGGCATATGCTTGTCCTGGTCAGTGATCCTTCAGGGATGATCTCCATTCCTTTGATCTGAAGAAGACAGAGAGAGGGCTTCTTACAGGAACTTAGGCATCCTACAAAGGCATAAGATGGACTTACTTCTCTTCTGTAACGTGAACTAGGGTCAGTAATGACTAAATGGATTACTTATCATTTCCAAACTTGCTGCTAGCCCTTGCTCATTCTGGAAAAGACTGAGAAAAGGGGACAATTGGGTAATAGACTCTGGGCCCTCAGCTTAGGTCTAGGTATTCTATCAGGGATAGAGAGTGGAACAGGATATGAGCATCACAACAGACTGAGTGACAACTAGAGTTAATACCTGGTGGCAATGGCATCCATGTTTACCATTTCATTAGCCAAAGGATATAGCATCCAAACACTGAATCCAGCACAACATCACACAGGCAGTTCTGAAACATGGTGTGTGAGTGAGTGTGTGTGTGTGTGTGTGTGTGTGCGTGTGTGTGTAGGTGTCCTGGGCCTCCTGGATCTCCTGGATTTAGGCTTGAGATTTCCACAGCCCCAACTCACAATTCCCAGGCTTGGGGAGTTCAGGGATCTCTGTCCTCAACTTTTTTCAACTTCTTTTGAATTGCAGAGGACTGAGCAGCAGGGAGGGTCTGGAGTGCAGTGGCCCATCTCTTTCTAGCCATCCCCTGATGTCTGGCTGCCCTCTGACAGATGCTGAGGCCATGTTTGCATCTCACTCTCTGCACAACAATGCTGCTTCTGGTTTTCCAACAAAGGAATTTTCCATCAAGTGAAACAAAATACATTTTGTGAATTAATGAGACAAAAAGGAAGGACTTGAGCTTCCTGTGGAGACTCTGGGAAGGGCTGAGCTGCCCATGAAATATTTAGAGGCATTTTCCCAAAGTAGTGGGCTGAGATGAATCAGTAAAATCAAGAGCTGTTTTCCAGAGCCCACAGAGATTGAAACCACAGGTAAGGCTCTGGTGTGATGTCTAACCTTTGTCTCCTGTGCCACTGTCCCTGCGTGGAGCTTCTGTCTGGTACTGTCTGGACTGTGAAAGCTCCTGACTTTAAAGTGCGATCATCTGACAGTTGCAATTACAGCCTGGCCACTGGACAAGGGGGATTTGATCAGATTATGCCAAGAGCACAGAGAACACACTAGATTGTGCTCATCATATATAGCTGTTAGTAAATTCTGAAGCAAAGATCCTGTGGATGCTCAGATCTTGCAAGATGTGTTGGTCCCTGAAGCCCCAGGGATGAAACACCATAGTCACACAAAGTTATCTCCAGGGATGAGAATCTGTCACATTATTCTAGTATCTAAGGAGCTTACAGCCAGGTCATCTATTCACAATCTCATTTGCTGTGCATAAACTTGCTTTGTTGCTATTCTTACCAGAAGACCTAGAGTCCCACAGAGAATTAGATTGGATTAGAGTGAGCAAGAGAATCACCATACATAACCACTATCTTTGCAAAGCTCCTGGTTACAAATGATAATCCCCAGGACAGATATAGAACTGCAGATGTGTTAGGCTCTGTCCACACAATATTTTTAACAAAATTTCACAATAATTTTTCAAAATGAGATATGTTATTTAAATTCTGGATGCATGATTTTTCTCAAACTTTGAAAAGTCTGATAATATTAGCCCTAGATAGTAATGTGTTAACAATTTGCTAAAACTGAATGCCAGACTAATGAGTCTTTCCTATTTGCCCAAATTCTCCACCACTCCCTATTGTCTTATTCTCATTCCATTCTAAGGAATTATTTGAGCCTGTGATCTTTGAAACTCTAGCCTTAATATCTCCTTCCAAAGATGTTCCATTGTGAAGTTGATTTAAAAATTTAACAAAATAAATCCTCCAAAGGTCACATACATTTACATAAAGAAACAATGCATCATCTTTGCTATCTTCATTTATTTGGGACAGGGAACAATGAAGGAATGGGAGAGAAAATAGGAGAAAGAAGAAGATAACTGCTGGGGGGAGGAGGAATTGAGGGAGAGGGAGAGGAAGTGGTTGATAGAGGTTGAGGACCACTTCCTACTTCTGCCTGTCCCACCTGGCTGCCAACAAGACTGCCCCCATCCCCTGCAGACTCACTCTTGGACCATTTCTAAGCCAAGGAGATCCTGTCCCAGAAAAAAAGAGGGTATCTCTCCCCAACAGTATGTGGGACATAAAGTTGTTTTAAAAGTCTTCATGTCCATGATTGCTGGAGCCAAGAAACCAAATGTTCCCATGGTCTTGGTGTTGTTATTGCCTTAAAACCAAACCCATTACAGGAGGGATCCATCTACCACAAAGGTCCTCTAGCCTGTCCCTGGGTTCTTTACATCACTCACCACCCTGGAAGTCCTGCATGGACCACTCATCTAACCAGTGGCAGGCAGCCTTAACCCTGCCAGCTCTTCAAATGGCACATCTGATACAAAGTGCATCAACATAGACAACTCTCTCTGAACTCAGCCCATGAACATCAAGAACTACCCCTCCATCCAACAAATCACCTCCCTCATAGAGCACACCTCTCCTATCTAAAATTGAGTTAAGAGATGGATGTCTCCTCCCATTCAAATACCCATCTTTTACTTTCTCTCAGCTCCTTCCTATGAGCTCAGCTCACTACCTTCTGTTCGGAGGAGATACCCCACTTCAGCTGATTGGTAGTTCTGGTTGTAGGAGCATAAGCAACAGAACCAGGATTGACTATTTATCTAGAAGTTCTCTTGCTATTATCTTGTTCATCAGAGATACAAATGATTGTGGAAAAAAAAGTAAATATATGACATTCCATTATTTCCTCTCCAGGAAAGAACTCCAGGACATGTTATTATTGTTTAAGCTATCAAAACAACGGCGACTATCAAACATTCATCTTATCCACCAACAACTAAATTTAAATCAGTATGAGGTGTCCTCCACAAACTCATGTGTGAGACAATGTAAGAAAGTTCAGAGGTGAAATGATTTGATTATGAAAACTGATTATGAAAAACACTCATGTGGATTAAATGGGAGGTGACTTTAGACAGGTAGGATGTAGCTAGAGGGGATGGGTCACATGGGGCATACCTTTGAGGTATATATTTTGTCCCTCTTTAGTGGAGTTCTCTCTTCTATGCTTCCCTCTTGCCATGTGCTGAGCTGCTTTCCTCTGTCATGCCCTTCCACCATATTGTTCTTCCTTTCCTGGGCCCCAGAATTATAGAGTCAGTTGTCTATGCCATCAATGGACTTATACCTCTGAAACCATGAGCCAAAATAAACTTTTCCTCCTCTATATTGGTTTGTTTGGTATATTGGTCACAGAAATGTGAAAGCTGAGTAAAACAGTATTCTGTCAAACTCAGTAATTTAATAGTCATTTGTTTTTTTCAATAGTGCATTTTATGCTTTCTCAAATAGACTACCCATTAGGGCAAAGACTCTGCCTTCCTTGTGTCCTAATATCTCCTCAGTGCTTGAAACAGTAGTGGTTGAAAATCCATGCTTTAATATCTGAACTAATTAGTGAATGAATGAAATAATTGTTAGTACTAAATTTAATTCCATTTTCTGAAAATTAATTTTGTGGTTACCTTAAATCTATGTAAGAGCAGAGATGCAGGGAATACTGGAATGCTCTTTTTCTATTTTCTGCCATTTCAGTCTTAAAATAATTTCATCCACTGAGCTTTGGGGTAGCACCATTTATCATATGCTGTCACTTGCTTTTTCTGCATAGGAGTAATATCTGTAAAAGGGTCCAAGGTTCTTCTCTTTTGTCTCTCAACTGGAGTCTTAGAAGTGTGGCTGTGGCCCTGACTCATTCAGACTGTCTTAAGACTCTGTCCACCTCTGACTGCAGGGATTGACTTCCCAGCTTTGGATCTCAGCATGATCACAAAAGGAAATGTCTACAGCTTCTCTTGTGCCACAGGCTTTGTTGCATTTTTGTTGAGTTTTCCTCTGTGAGTTGGAGAAAATTAAACAGTCTTTTAGAGAAGACCAAGAAGAATGAAAATATTAATGATGAATAATTTCCTCTTTGCTTCATTGGGAACCTAAAAAAGCATTCAAAGTGCTGTGTGAAGACCAGGGCTTTGGCACTTGACACACCTTTTTAAATTGTGATTCATAGAGTTCTAACAGTGAGAACTTAGAATTAGTCCTTTAATGATGAACATGCCATCATCTATAAAGGGAGAATTCTATTAATATTTTAGGATTGTTTTGAAGCTAAAATGAGATTGCATGGCATTCAGAATAATATCTCACTCAAAAAGACATTTCATTTCATTTGCAGTCTTTGAAGCTCTCCTCTCACTACCTCTAATTTTAGAAAGTAAAGGTTCACTTGGGAAATTTGCTATCTGGCCTGTGTGATGACCCAATGAAGAAAGGTCCCTTTTTCCAATGCTGGGGGAAGGAAGACTTTTCAGAGAGAGTAGAAACACTATTTAGAGTTGAAAGCCTCTGAAAAGAAAATACAAATGAGACCCTATCCACCCGGCAGTTGGGCAACTTTGTTCATAAGCTCTGCCTTCCCTTCCTCTATTCACTGTGCTATATCAACCCTTAAAAAGGATTGATATACCTTGTCCTTCTCATTAATGTCTAGAATCTAGGGAGACTCAATCTTTGCTAGTTTGTAGGGACTAAAGCTAATGCTGGTGCTAAAATGTGTACCCTTTTCTCTTTCTTATGAATTCTTGACTTAAGCTTAGATCCTTGGGAGTGACTGGAATGGGAGACAAGGGGAACTTGACCTGTTGGTGCCCCTGAACTTCCTGAGAAAGAGAAGACCCAAATGGACGTCTCAGCATATGGTTCCTGGTTTAGTTTCTGCTCTGCTTCTGGAATTTCAGCTTCCCTTTTTAACTGCACTGAAGAAAAGCTGTGTCTTCTAGTATCTCTTGGTTCATCTGATGATTCCCATCCCATATTATCTTTGAAGAAAATTATATTTCCCAAAGTTGATTATTAATTCCCATCCCAATTCCTCTTCTCACCACCATCAAGAGATTCCCTTGGATATGGGCAGGTTTGTGACTTGCATGGAATCAAAAGAATGTGATAGAAGTGATTCCATGTGACAGCCAAGGCTGTCATAAAAGGGGATGCAGCCTCCATCTCATGAGTTTGGGTAATCATTTTGGAGCTCCTAGTCACTGTGGCTGTATGGTGATCCTGAGACCATCACAATGAAGAGACCACCTACACCCACTCCAGCTGTAGCAGCCCAGACAAGCTCTCAGGTGACAGCCAACAACAGCTACCAGTCTGCAAGCTGTCACAATTCTGCAACCAAGCTAACCTCTTACTATATCTACATGACAGAACTCAAGTAACACAAGTCTTTCCAAATGTCTGACCCATAAAATTATAAGAAAAGAGGTTTTTCTTTTTTTTATCCTAAGTCTTAGGATGTTTTTGTTATACAGCAAGAGTAACTAGAATACTCTTGAATAAGCATAAAAACCATATTTTCTCAGTTTATCTGTTTACCTGGATTAGCTCTAATTTCTTTGTTCTATCCTATGGGGCAAAGAAAACTTCCATGGATTTCTCATTTGAGCTTCCATCAATCTCTTTTATGCCTAGAATTAAACTTTCATATCTGAGCTGACACGGAGGAATGAAGTATATCTGGCTATGGTGAAAATATGTTTGCTAGAATGTAGATTTGACAAGCTAGTCAAAAACATTTCTCTCCATTTTTTATAGCACATTTTTTTCTCTATTAGAAATACTTTGATATCCTTGCTTCAAAAATCTGTGGGACATAGTCCTTAAAGTCTGGGTAGGATAAAGTACTGATTCAAATATCCTAAAGAAGTGCTGCTGAGTTTTAGCTTTAAGAAATTACCAGGAGATTTCCAGCATGCCACCAAAGAGAGGCTTTGAGTATAGAAAAGGAGGAGACCCAGCTTTTTGTGTTTTTATGGCTATGGGTCAGGAAAGAAGTATCCCATGTACTTTCTTCACATCTAATAAATGCAGAATACTGCTTGTCATCTAAGAGAGTTTAATAAAGTAAGAGACATTGGAAGTAAAAGATTCCACAGAATTCATGTCCACCCAAGTATTGGAATCCCCATGTTATCCTAACCCAAGACCAAAATTAAGAGTTTGGGATGCTCTAATATATAGAATGTAGGAATTGTGCCTCATTGCTCTTTAAAGTTAAGTGCTCAAATGAAACCACAGAGAATATGGCCCAGGGCACACACACAGTTCACAGCAGCAAACCCAATCTTTTCTAATTATCCCACAAAGAATAATTCCATAAAAACAAACAGGTAGTCGAGAGTATATAGATTTATATTTTAAATTTAAAACTTTTGAAGAAATATTATTTGGTGGGCAAACTTAGTACCACTGAGTGTTCTTGATTTTGGAGAGGTAAGACAAGACCATTTAGAAAAGCAAACAAAAAATTGTGCCATAGAAACCTCTCACTTACATCCAATTGAAATGTGTATCTTTTTTTTTTTTTTGTATTGAACAAACAAAACCTCCCTGAATATGCTGGGATAATTAACAAAATCAACTGACCTTACTCATGTTTAAGTATGACTGTTCAAATACTACTCAAAAACAATTCATGCTTCTGGCAAGTGATTTCCAGATGGCATCTTCACTTGAGAAGTCCTTCAATTACAATTATATAAAAGATGCTCTATTACCAACTAAGCCCTGGAACTATATTTAAAATTATAAAATATTGATCAACTGTATACTAGCTTTAAGAAATTTTTGGATAATATAAAACAGAGTTGAAAATAGAAAATGAGAACCCAATTCTGAAAACAAAAATTTTTAGGTTAAGCTTTTTTTCTTTTTTTCCTTTGTCGCTGGGTAGTTCACTTTTCCTCCTTTGCTCATTCAAGCAAATAAACTCTGTGTTTATCACTCTAGGAAAAGAAAGTGAAAGGGTGATAGAGCAAGTTATGGTTAAAGGGTCCTAGCTTTGGTTTGCAGTAGCCCTAGTCCTTAAGATAATGGAGAGAACTCTGTGCATGAGCATCATTGTGGGAGAAAAAAAAAAACATGGGAAACAGTGATCTCCTACAAAAGACATAAAGAAAAACTCATGAAAGAATGGGTGAGACTTTCGTGATGAAGAGAGATGGAAGGGGTTATGATGAGTTGGTGGATCTCAGAAGGAGAAGTAGTTACTGGAAGGATCTGTTTCTCCCCCTGGGTGGCTTACCACTCCATTACTCTCCATTTCACCTGAGAATCTATTGTTCTTAGCTCTGTGCTCTGATCTGAGAGGTGGTTCTTTCCCATATATGTTGGACTCTGCAGTTGAATAAGGTTTTAGCCTTCTGCCTATCTGCAGAAGTTGAGAGCACAAAGATACATTGAAATCTGAACAATCATAATTCCCTTTAACTCAAACCATAGCATTTTATTGATTAAAACTATTTTAACAGTTTTATAGACTTCCTACTCCTGACTTGAATCTAATACATTCAACAAAATTCCATCCACAATTCTTTTTGAGACATACTTGGGCAACACTGTTAGAATTCATAGTTCCTGAGAGGAACACAAAGCCCCTACCAAAGAGCATCCAAAATTTGTAACATTGTAAACAGTCGTATATGATCTTATCTTTCTAGCAAAGGATCTTGACATCCTTTATTTTGTCTTTACATTGAGGTCATTTCTCACCTTGATACTATTTCACTGCCTGGTGAAACTTAAAATCAGAGTTTTGTTTTCAAACCCAGTAAGATCGAGTGTGTCTTCATTTCCTCTAAATTCCCCCACAAACAATAGTGGTGATCTTAAAGAAATTAGAATTAGAACTGCCAAGTGGCCAGCAATCCCACTTCTGGATACATATCTGAAAGAAATTAAATCATCACCTCAAAAAGATACCCACACTTCTATGCTCATTGTGGTATTATTCACAATAGTCAAGACACAGAAACAACTTAAGTGTCCACTGTGAGACAAATACATAAAGAATGTACTAGGTATGTACAATAAAAATGTTTTCATTCTTAATAAATGGAGAAAGCCAGGAATGGTGGCTCCTGTAATAATACCTACTTGAGAGCCTGAGTCAAGAGAATCACAAATTCAAGGCCACTCTGGGCAACCTAGTAACAGCCTGTCTCAAAATACTATGCTATAAATGTAGAAGGGCTGAGGGTATAGCTCAGTGGTAGAGCACTTGCCTAGCACATGTGAGGCCCTAGGTTTGAGACCTAGTACCACACACACAAAAGGGAGGAGATCCTGCCACTTGCCAAAACATGAATGAACCTAGAATATGTTGTTTTAAGTGAAATAAGCCAGACAGGAAGAAAAGTATTGCAAAACATTGCATAACCTTGTTTTTATATAGAATCTTTAAAAAAATAAAATGAAAAGTGAAACTGAAAGAGAATAAAACATTGCTTACAAAGGATGGGTGAGGGTAGGAGGAAATAGGTTATATCGTCAAAAGATACAAAGTAATATATATATAGAAGGATATAAGACTACAGATCTAATGTCCAATATGAGGGCTATAGTTAATATTATATTGTATTTAGTAATTTTGCTTAATGAATAGATTTTAGCTACACTTTCCACACAATTGGTAACTATGAGATATGATGTCAAATTTACTTATAGTATTTACATATACTATAAATGGTGCCTATCCCATGACATCATGTTCTAAACCTTAAGTATACAAAATATTTATTTAAAAAGTTAAGAATTTCTGTCCATGAAAAGATATTATTACAAGGGTGAAAAGTCAAGCCACAATGTAACAAAAGATAGGAACAGAGATGGATTTACCATGAGGCTAGTCAGGCCTACCTACATTTTCATGAACCTTTTCAAGGCTTTGGATAAAGTCTTAGCAATGAGTTCACAAGGAAAAATGCTGTTGTAGAATTTATCATACCATGTTTTATCATGTTAACTGCAATTGGTTGCACATCATCTTGATCTCTGTTGCGTCTGTTCTTAGATTAAGTGACATTGAATGTGTCTCAATTTCTTTGAGATCTTCTGAAAAAATATATTGAATTATGGAATTGTATTTTGGGTCCAGTGGAAAATATCTGTGTTGTTCACAGTCCCTTCTTTGTAAAGTTGTTATTCTTTTCACAGCGTGTAGAAATGACTTCTATTACTCACTCAGAAGCATGTCACAGAAGTGCATGTGTCAAGACACATGAATGTGACATAGAATATCTAATGATAAAATCTTTTAATGTATAAAGCAATAAGGTAATTTGTGGGAAAGACTTGCATTCATCTGACACCTAAAATTATAAGCAAAGGAATCAATTCCCCTTGGATGTTAGTTAAATACAAGTACTCTCTTGTCAAGAATATGTTTAATAGTTATAAAGGTGGATTTTTTTCTTTTTTGATAGAAATCATAAAAAGTAGAATTTATCATAATTCATCCTTGTGTTGAGCTCCTGTTGGACATTAATCCAAAGAATGCTAAAGAATATTCACATTAAAAAAATTAATTCCTTGAGGGGCTGGGATTGTGGCTCAGCGGTAGAGTGCTCACCTAGCATGGGCAGGACCCAGGTTCGATTCTCAGCACCACATAAAAATAAAGACATTGTGTTGTGTCCATCTACACCTAAAAATAAATAAATAAATATTTTTTAAAAAAATTAATTCCTTGAAATCTCATAGATTACAAGTGTAATTTGATAAAACTTTTTCTAATATTCACAAACATCTTAAAAGTGAACATGACATTATTAATGAAATTTTGAAGCAGAAAAGCACAATTCTAAGCTATTTATAATAAAAAAGATTTAAATAACCTATGCTAGAAAAGACAATTATTCTCGTATTTTCTTTCAAAAATTAATATTACAAAATGTATTGCTATATAAAGACTAATATATAGACACAATTTTTTGAAATATTAAAGTGGTACAGTTTAGCATGCAATTAACAAATTTTAAAAATTCTTCTTTTTCTTGATTTTTAAAACTTATGTCAGCTTTTAAAACATGTGATGAATTATAATTTATTTTGTTGATCTAAACATATATGCAATTCTGTAAATAAACTTGGTGTTAATTTTCTTATAGGGAGTCTTCCCAAAATGGTGTGTTTTACCCTACTCCTTCTGGATCTGTTTCTGTTTTCTATAATCAAAAACACTATTTGTGCTTGACCTTATCAGGAAACCACCTATCTGCTTGCTGGTGATCAATAAGTCCTTTAAGCTCTTTTACTCTTTTTCCTATTTTATTCCTCCTACTAGATAATCTCAAACAACTTGTCTTTCAATTTGGTGATTTTTCTTCAACTCAATTGAGTCTGCTATGGAAATTCTCTGCTATTTTTTTTTTTCAATTTATTCATTGTATTATTCAGCTTCAGAATTTCTGTTCTGTTAATTCTTACAGTTTCTATCTCTTTGTTGAACTTCTAATTTTATTTTTCATGATATTGTTTAGTTGTTTATGTACTCTATGTAGCTTCTTTTAAAATGATTATTTTATTAATAATCATTAAAATCATTAAAGCTTCTTTAAGGTGGTGATCCTAATACTTGGTTAGGAAACTTTTAAGTATTCGTTTCTCTATGACAAATACATTGTGTCCTTGACTCTTTGTGATTATCATAGCCTTGTGCTTGTGTCTGTATATTAGAAAAACCAATCACTTCTTAGATTCTTTTTAGACTTGCTTTGACATGAAAGTTTTTTACCAGTCATGCTGGCCAGAGATTTTTAAGAAGGCCATTTGATGAGGTCTATGAGTGGGCATACTAATGGGGTATGTGGGTGGGAAGGCCTGGTTCTGGAGCCCTGGAACTTCTTCTGAGATTGGTATACTGGTTGTTGAGAATCGCCAACCTCCTTTTTTTCTTATCTATCCCCAGGTGACCCAGCCATGTTGATTCTTACAATGTTCTGGATGAGATGTAACAGATGTTGCAGGACCAAAAAAAAAAAAAAAAAGGCTGACATATTTCATGAGGTTATTGTTGTTACCCTGATGTACTCTGACTTATTTGGTCTGATCCATGCCTATTCATCTTTTACTCCTCTTTTCTAGCTCCCTCCCTGCCAGACTTGGTAGTTTCTCAAGAAGCCTCAAGAAAGTCTCAAGAATTCTAGGCTCCTTCCAAAATTTGGGCTTTTTCTTTTAATATGCCCAATATTTGGAAAGTTCTTCTTTCCAGTCTTTACTTGTTTTTTCTATCCTTACCTTCGATGCTATACACTCAGAAAGGCTATCTTTTCTACAGTAGACCTTTCTTTCTAATTGTCTCTCATGTCACTCTCTGAAAAATTTTTATTGCACTTTTCCAAAAGTAAGTATAATGGTTTATTTGCTTGACGTTTTAGTTTTTTCTCCAACTTCACAGAGACCACATTATCTAGATCTACCAGTTATTCTAAGTAGATAGAGTAATGACATGCAAGTGCAATTTGGCTAATAAGTATTAAGTGAATAATATAAAAATAGGGTAAAAGTGAAAATAAAAAGCTGATACACATTGGATATTAAGAGTATTTCAAAAGATGATATAATATAAATTGAAATGACAAATTCACAAACTACATGGGCTTTTATAATTGACGTTTTTCTCTTTGCCTAATCTACTGAATCTAATGCTATGTTGTAACATGTGTCAGTATTTTATTCCTTTATATTGCTAGATAATATTCTATTTTATGGATGTAGAATAATAATTATTATTCCTTTATCAACATATTTACGTTCTGAAATAAAAATGGGAAATTCCAAAAATAAATAATTGAAAAGTTTTACAGCATATACTGTGTAGCAGGATGAAATCTAAAATTATATGGCTTTGCATCACCCTGAATATGAACATCTCTTTGTCCTGTGTATTCACATTATCACAACATAACCATCTCAGCTATCAGAGTAACTGTCATGACATGTATACAGTTGAACCCATGGTTTCAAGATTCAACTGGGGGTCTTCAAACTTATCCCCTGTGGATAAGGGAGGATTCCTATGCTTGTTACTATTGGGATATCATTGCTTTATAGTTCTCTCAGCTGGCAGAGTGAGGTTTTATTTATATATATATATATATATATATATATATATATATATATATATACACACACACACACACACACACACACATACATACATATATATGGAAATATATAATATATATAAATATGTATTATTTATATATTTATCATAAACTAATATAAAATATATATTTATATGTATAAACATATATGTGGAAATATATATATATGTGTATATACATATATATTAGATGTGAATTCATACTGATGCCTCTAACTCTAATCTATTATTATATGATCATTGCATCCTTCTTCCCTTGATTAATCCATAAACTTTCACTTCAATAGAAAGAAACTTGTTCCTAATATCTGCCACCCATTTGTTTACATCTTTGATTCTAGCACACATATGGACCAGTTTTATCGTTGTTAAATTGTACCACTGTAGGAATAAATAAATATTTATTAAGTAGACAACAGTGTTGATGTGGAGTTCTTTTTGACTTCAGTTTCACAGGTGCCACTCATTTCCAAAGTGACTTGTGTTTACTAATTTCTGCCATTCCCATTGCCTCTAGTGAGCTGTTTCATATGTTCATAATAGAGTTAAATTCTTTTTCACAGTCTGAATATCGTTCCTGGATTCCTTGACCTCCTAAAATCTTTTTTTTTTTAAGTGTGAGTACATAAGATTCATTCTTTGTGCTATTAAGTTTCATGGACTTTGACAAATGCATATAGTCATGTATCCATCATTTTGGCATCAAACAGAATAATTTCACAGTCCTATAAATTGTCCTGTGCTTCATCTCTGAAACGGAAGCAACTATTGATATATATATTACATTACTGCAATTTTGCCTTTGCTAGACTGTAATATGAATGAAAAGTTACAGCCTTGCCAAACTTCTTCCTTTCACTCAGCAATAGGAATTATGATTCATGCATGTTTTTACATAGCTTAATTATTCACTAATCCCTGAATAGTATTCCATTTTGGTGATGTACCACAGTCTGCTTATTCATTTGTGTATTGAAGGCCATCTTAGTTGTTTCCCATTTTTGGTAATCATGAATGAAGATTGCATAAACATTTATTTATATGCATGTATATGTAGTCATAAATTTTCATCTCAGTTCTGTAAATACCTAAATTATATTATTGTTGGATTAGATAGCAGACTTATATTGAACTTTATAAGAAACTGCCAAACTGCCTTCCAAAGTACCTGTGTCATTTTGCACTCCCAGGATTGTTAGTAAGAATTGCTGTTGTAGGACATCCTTCTCAACATTAAGTATTGGTTTTCTTCTCCCTTTCTCTCTCTCTCTTTTTTTTTTTTTTTTTTGGTTATTCACATTTGTTTGCACTTTAGTCATTTTAGTAAGGGTATAATGCTTATTTCTTTTAAATTTGCAATTCCATAATGACATATGATATTGAGCATATTCTCAAGTGCTAATTTGCCATCTATATAACTTTTTTGATTGGATGTCTGTTCAGATCCTTTGCCCATTTTTTAAAAAAATCGAATTGTTTTCATATTGTTGAGTTTAAGAATTCTTTCCATATTTGTGGTAAACAATTTTTGTCAGATATATTTTGTAAATATTTTCTTTCTGTTTGTGGTGTCTTTTAATTTTCTTAACAGAGATTTTCACACAGAAGATAGTTTAGATTTGGGGGGCGGGTAGGTACAGGGATAGAACTCAGGGGCACTCAAACACTGAGCCACATCCCCAGTCCTATTTTGTATTTTATTTAGAGACAGGGTCTCATTGAGTTGCTTAGCACCTAGCTTTTGCTGAGGCTGGATTTGAACTTACGATTCTCCTGTCTCAGTCTCCTGACCTGCTGGGATTATAGGCATGAGCCACCGCAGCTACTAAAAAAAATTGTAGATTTTAATGAAGTCCAACGTATCAATATTTTTTTTGAGCACAGCACTTTTGGTGTTATATTTACAACTGCATCAATAAACCCAGAGTCCACATAGATTTTTCTCAGCATTTTTTAAATAAAGAGTTTTACTAAAACATAATTAAGTACACCGATATTCAGTTTGAAGCTTAATGAATCATTATAGAGTGAACATATCCACTTAACTACCAACTTGGTCAAAATATAGACTACAACCCAGGGGGCAAATCTGGCCTGCCACCTGTTTTTGTACAGTATGCAATTTAAGAAGTTTTTTTTTATATATATATTTTAAGTGGTTGGGTAACATAAAAAGGAGCATTATGCTTCATAAAATTTACACAAAACTATAGGAAATTCACAGTTTTGTGTATATAAACAGCCACTACTCATTTAGAAATATATTATCTATAGCTACATTCACATTACACATGCAGTCAAGTTATTACTACAGAGATCATATGGCCTTCAAAGACCAGATTTTTTTACTGTTTGGTAAGTAAAAAAATTGTTAGCAGCAGTCACTAGGCTGTTTAGTAGATCTCAATAGATAATTTGCATTGCATAAAGAATTTGCATCTTTTAACTATGAGCTCTGCATATTCTCCTTTCCCCAGACCCTGATAACCATTATTCTCTTTTTTTTCCATGAGTTTGATAATTTTAGATTCCACATGTAAGTAAAATTATATAATACATATTTTTCTGTTTGACTTATTTCAGTAAATAGAATATCCTCTGGTTCATCCATTAGGTTTCAAATAGCAGGAATTCCTTCTTTTTAGTGGCTTCATGATATCTCATTATCTGTATGTAATAAATTTTATTTCGCCATTCTTCCATCAATGGACATTTGTGTTGTTTCCTGATCTTAGTTATGGTAAATAAAGCTGCAAGTGCATAGAAGTGCAAGTAACTCTTCTAGATCCTGATTTCAATTTTTGGTATACCTACCCAAAAATGGGACTGTTAGATCATGTGGTACATCTATTTTTAAGCTACTGTGGAATCTCTGTACTATTTTTTTTGGCTGCACCAATTTACATTTCTACCTGCAATGTACAAGTTTCACCTTTCTCCACATCCTAATACTTATTTTTTTTGTTCTTTTTTTAAATAACAAAAAGCCAACCTAACAATTATGAGGTGATATCTCATTGTGATATTGATTTGAATCTCCTTGATAAGTGGTTGCAATGAGAAACTTTTCATGTATCTGTTGACCATGCATTCTTTCTTTGGAGAAATTGATATTTAGCTTATTTCTCCATTTTTCAACTGGTTTATTTTATTTTTGTTGTTCAGTGATGCATTCCTCCATATTTTGTATATAAACTTAATCAGATGTATGGTTTGCAAATATATTATTCTATCCCATAGATTTCCTTTTCATTTTTGTGATTGTTTTCTTTGTAACAAAGAAGGTTTTAGTTTGAGGCAAACCCACTTTTTCCTTTTATTTCATGTGATTGCGGTGCCATATCAAAAAAAAAAAAAACCCATTGCAAACACCAATGTGTTTCTTTCTGTTTGCTTCTAGGTCTTACATTTACCCCTTTATTACATTTTGAGTTGAATTTTAATAAAATAAGGGACCAATTTCATTCATTTGCACATAGATATCCCATTTCTCCAACACTCTTTCTTTCTTTTTCTTTTCTTTTCTTTCTTTCTTTTTTTTTGTAGTTATAGATGGACAGAATGCCTCTATTTTATTTGCTTATTTCTATGTGGTGCTGAGAATTTAACTCAATGCCTCACACATGCTAGGCAAGTTCTCTGACACTGAGCTACAGCCCAGCCCCCCAATACCATTTCTTGAAGAGATATTGTGTGTTCTTGGCATGCTTATTGAAAATTAGTCAAATCATCTATGCACAGGAAATCTATGTCCTGTATTCTGTTCCATTGGACCATGCATCTATCTGTTCTTAAGGTGTTTTAGTTACTATAATGTTGGAATGTAACTTGAAATCAGGAAGGATGATGTTTTCAGTTTTGTTCTTCTTGGTAACGATTGCTTTGTTTATTTCATTTCTTTGTAGTTTTATATGTTAGGATTATTTTTTTTCTAATTCTATGAAAAACATCATTAGAATTTTGATAGGTGTTACAAGTAATCTGTAGATCAATTTTGGTACTATAGACACTTTAGCAATATTACTTCTTCAAATCTGTGAACACAGAATACCATTATTTGTGTCTTCTTTGATTTCTTTCATCAATATTTTTTAGTTTCAGTGTACATGTTTTTTTCTACTTCTTGATTAAGTTGACACCCAATTCTTGGTGTCAATTTTATTATTGCTTACTGTTATTGATTCTAGTGTAAATGGGATGTTTTCTTAATTTCTTATGTTCATTGCTATTGTATTAAGAAGGAATTGATTTTTGTATGTTGTTTTGTATTCGTAACTTCCCTGAATTTTTATAGTTGTTGTTACTTCTTATGTTAGCTTTTGGTTGCTATGACTAAAATATCTGACACAAACAACTTCAAGGAGGGAAGGTTTATTTTGGCTCATGGTTTCAGTCCACGGTCAGCTGGCCTGAATACCTAGGGCCTGAGGTAAGGCAGAACATCACAGTGGAAGGGTGTAGCAAAGGAAAACTACTCAACTCATGACAGCTGAGGAAGGAGAGAGAGAGAGAGAGAGAGAGAGAGAGAGAGAGCGAGCGCGCACAATGAATGGACCAGATTTAATCCACAAGGGCACATCCCCCAGTGACTTACTTCCTCTAACCATGCTCTACCTATCTACCATTTTCACCTTCTCCCAGTAGTTCATTCAAATTATTCATATTAAATGGATTAATCCACTGATGAGGTTAGAGCCCTCATGATCCAATCATGTCCAAGTAGATCCACCTCTGGACTTTGTTGCATTGGGATCCAAATCTTTAACACATCAACTTTAGGGTACCATTTGAAACCTAAAGCATAACAATTCTACCAGGTGTGTGTACATGCACACTTGCAGTGGAGTCTTTATAATTTTCTATGTGTAAGATCATTTGTAAGTGAACAATTTTACTCTTTCCTTTATAGTTTGGAAATCTCTTATTACTTTTTCTTTCCTAATTGCTCTGGCTAGGACCTCTCACATGTTGAGTGGAAGTGCCAAGAATGGGCAGTGGGTACTTTATTTTGCTCCTGATCTTATAGGAAAAGTTTCAGTTTTCACCTTTGAGTATGATGTTGGCTCTGAGTTTGCAATATATGTTGTTTGTTATGTTGAGGTAAATTCCTTCTATTCATGAAGGGATGCTGAATTTTGTCAAATTGTTTTCTGCATTTGTTATGATAATTGTATGATTTTTATCCTTTATTCTGTTTATGTAGCATATCATATCTATTGATTTGCATATGTTTAAATCATCCTCATCTCCTAGCGACAAATCCCACTTGATGATGTATATGATCCTTTCAATATACTGTTGAATTGGGTTTGTTAGTATTCTCTTGAGGATATTTGTATCTCTGTCAGAAAATTGGTCTATAATTTTCTTTTCTGATAGGATCCTTGTCTGTCTTTAGTGTCAAGGTAATGCTGGCTTTGTAGAAAAAGTTAGAAGTAAGCCCTTAGCAACATTTTGAAAGAGTTTGAGGCTGCCAGTACCTGGGCTTTTATTTCCTGGGAGAATTTTGATTAAAAATTCAGTCTCCTTACTCATTATTAGTCTTTTTAGATTTCCTACTTATTCTTCCTATTTCTTCATTCTTGGTAGATCATTTCAAGTAATTTAGCCATTTATTCTGAATTATCCAATTTGTTGACATTTATCTGTTCATAGGAGCTTCGTATAATCCCTGTATTTCTGTGGTATGCATTTCAATGTGTCCTCCTTTGTCATTTTATTTATTTGAGTCATCTCTCTTTTTTCTTAGTTAATATAACTAAGAATTTTAAACTTTGTTTAGCTTTTCAAAAAAGCCAACTCAGTTTCATCCACCATGCCTATTGTTTTTCTAGATTCTACTTAACTTATTTGAGTGAATCTTTCTTGTGCCTTTTCTTCTGCTAATTTTGGTGTTAGTTTGTTCTTCTTTTCCTAGCTACTTTAGGTATAAAGTTCAGTTTTTGAGATATTTCTTCTTTCTTAAAGTATAGCTTTTTTTTTTTTCTGTAAATTTCCCTCCTAGAATTACCCTTCTTGAATTCTGTAAGTTTTGTTCTGCCTCAGTTTTAGTTTTAATTTGCTTCGATGTAGTTTTGGATTTTTCCTTTTGATTTCTTCTTTGACCCATTGGTGGTTCGGAAGTTGTACTGATTAATTTCCACATGTTTGTGAGTATTCCAATTTTCTTCCTGTTGTGTTTCTAGTTTTTTTTTTTCTTGTGGTCATATACTTGACAGCATTTCAATCTTCTTAAGTTTAAGACTTGTGACCTAGCAAATGATCTATCTCGAAGAATGCTCCAGGTGAACTTGAGAAGAATGCATATCTGCTGATGTTGGATGTAATGTTCTACAAACGTCTGTTAGACCCAGGTGATCTATAGTGCTGTTCAAGTCTGCTGGTTTGTTTTTTTTTAATTGATTTTCTGCCTGGATGATCTGTCCATTGTTGAAAGTGGGGCATTGAAAGCTCCTGCTATTATTGTAGTGCTGTCTATTCCTCCCATCTGCTCTGTTAACATTTTCCTGATGTATTTAGTTGCTCTGACACTGGGTCCATGTATATTTTCAATTGTTATGTCCTATTGATAGATTAATCCCTTTATCACTGTATAACGACCTTCCTTGTCTCTTGGGACAGTTTTTTACTAAAGGCTATTTTGTCTGATGTTAGCATAGCCACCCTTGTTCACTTTTGTTTAGGGTGTGCATGTAATACTGATTCTTCTGCTTGATCAAGTCTGTTATTGAAGCTCTTTACTGAATTTTTCCAGTTCCGACATTATATATATATTGGTTCTTTTAAGTTTTCTGTATCTTCATTAAATTTCTAATTTAATTCATGTATTGTTTTCCCCATTTGATTTGGTTTTCTATCTGTGTTCTCTTGTAGCTCACTGAGCTTATGTAAGATATTTTTAATTATTAGGAAATTTATAAATCTCCATTTATTTGGGGTCAGCCACTGGAGTTTTATTTTTTCCCCTTTGGAGATGTCCTATTTCCTTGATTTGTCATATTCCTTAAAGCCTTACATGAGTGTCTTCGTATTTGAAGAAGCAGCAATATCCTCCATTCTTTATTGACTGGCTTGAGGAGGAAAAGCCCTTTGCCAGGGAGCATGGCTAGAAATTCTAGGGGTTATCAGATCTTTTCTATAGATGCATCCATTTCACATTGCTTTACAGGGGATAAGAAGTAGAACTGGATGTCTTTCTCTCAATTCTGAAAAGTCAGGCCTGAACTTATTGTCACTAAGGCAGTGCCATAAGGTGTTAAAAGTTGTGCACCTTCTCCCCAAACAGCAGTGTCAAGAAGTCTGTTAATATTTGCAGCTGTTGTTGAGATCTGTGTTCCGCCTGAAGGATCTTGTCAAGCTGTGACCAGGGACATGCAGGTGCTATCTACAGGGGGGCATTCAGAGTGTTGGGGTCATGATTCTCCCATGGTTATGGGAAGGAGGGTGAAGTGAGTCATTCTGCTGGCTTCATGAGACAGTCTCTTGGTAGAGTCTGAAAACTAGTTATAGCAGGATCCATGGGTTGCTGTTGAAAATGGCATGATACTTTCTGTACACTTTCTCCCCTTCTCCCGGCTTCTACGCATCCTCAGACAATTCCTCTGCACCTATCCCCTCAGTGTTGTAGATGGAGTGAGAGAGAAGTGGACATCCTGGGAAGTGTCTCCTAAGTCTGGGGAAGACTGGCATTCACTTTGTTCTCAGTTTCCCCTGTGGGTAAACTGTGGGTCTAGGGATTGTCTGTCAGCATCAAGCTGGGTTGCCTTAGGGAAGGGACGACATGAATGAAGGGAAACTTCTTCTCACCCTCCAGCAGAGTGCTGGCATCTCAGCTAGACCCCAGCACTCCCACACAGTCATTCTAGCTCCTGAGTGGTTGCCCAACTTGGTGTTTCTGTGAGAAGATGAGAAACTGAGCTTCCTGATGTTCCAGCTTGCTGCCATCACGATATTGCATTTCCGATTAACATTTTAATATTTACAAAGTCTCTATTAATGCTAACTTTTTAATTCCTGATATTGGGAATATGATCTTTTTTCCCCCATTCTTTCTTATGTTCAATATGGCTACAGGTTTACCAATTTAAATGATCTTTTGGCCTTATTGATAATTTTTGTTTTATTGATTTCTGCCCCTATCATTTTTTCTTATTTCTTTTATATAATTTTTTTGTGTGTGTCTTCTTGTAATAAATGCTTAACACCTCTATTTTCAGTCTATTTTGTTTTGTAATATGTGAACTTAAGGTTCATTTTCCTCTGTGAACTGCTTTATTCACTTTCTGGTTTTGATATGCTATTTTCACTAATATTTAAACCAAATATTATCTAACCTTCATTATGATTTATTTTTTGTTTCAAGGTTTATCAAGATGTGCATTTTGATTACTATTTAAGGGTTTGGGGATTTTATTCCTAGGCTGATTTTGTTATGGTCAGAATCAAGAACATCCTCTATAGGATTTCAAATTTTGAAAATTTCTGGACATGTTACTAAGAAAAAGTTTTCATAGCCTACTTTGATAAATATTTCATGTGTGCATTGAGTTAATATATTCCAAAAGTTATATGACATATTACAGAAGTATATACACATATATTACTAATCTTACTAGATGCAAAGAAATTTATATATTTTATAATTTCTAGTTGACTTCATCAGTATGATAGGTCTTTGCATTTCCAGTCATTATTTTGGCGTGAGACTACCGGCAATAAATTTTCTTTTGGTTTTTCTTAAAAATATTTTATTATCTGTTTTGGTTTAGATATGAGGCAACCCCTCAAAAGTTCCTGTGTTAATGCAGGGATATGCAGAAGTGAGATGATTAGGTTATGAGAACTACAACCTACTCAGTTCATCCTAGTTTGGATGGACTGCCTGGGTGGTGACTGTAGGCAGGTGGGGCATGGCTGGAGGAGGTGGGTCACTGGGAGTGTGCCCTGGAAGGGTTTATTCTTTCTATGTGTCTCTCTCTCTTTGCTTCCTGACCACCATGAGGTGAGCAGCTTTCCAGAGTGATTTTTTGCCTCACTTGGGGTTAGCAATGGAATTAGCTGTCTGTGAACTAAACCTCTTAAACCACGAGACAAAATAAACTTTTCCTCCTCTAAGTTGTTTTTGGTTTTGTTTGGTTTGGTTTTTAGAGAGTTGTTTTTTGGGGGGTTGGGGGAGTACTGGAGATTGAACTCAGGGGCACTTGCCACTGAGCCACATCCCTAGTCCTGTTTTTTTTAAATTATTATTATTATATTTTTAATTTAGAGACACAGAATCTCACTGTGTTACTTAGTGCCTTATTTTTGCTGAATTTGCCTTTGAACTCATGATCCTCCTGCCTCAGCTTCCCAAGCCGCTGAGATTACAGGTGTGCGCCACCATGCCTGGCTACTCTAAGTTGTTTTTGTCATGGATTTTGGTCACAGCAATGAAAAGTTAACTAAACACACTGTCATTTTAAAATACAGAACTGTAGATGAACATATTTTTATTTTAGAATATGGTATGGTTTTACTCATTGCTGTTTTTGTCAATCTTATTATTGTTCCTTTGAAGTTAATTAACTTTCTTTTCATCAGATTGCTTTTAAGGTTTTCACTTTGACTTTGGTTATAACAATTTTACTATATGCTTAAGTGCAGATTTCTTTGTGTTTTTTCTGCTTATGGTTTGCAGAGCCTCTTGAACTTGATCTTCAGGGTTCATTAGATATTATGAAGTTCTTAACCTGAAACACTAAACATTTTTTTCTGCCCCATTCTTTCTCTCCTTTCCTCCTGAGATTCCAATTACACATATTTAGGCTTTTTGTCAGGCCTCTTTTTCTTTATACATTTCTCTTTGTGTTTTAATCTACATATTTATTACTGATCCACGTTTTAATTTTCTATTAATTGGTTCTGTTGTAGCCATGTTGCTGTTGAACTCACCTACTAAAATTATTTCAGCTGTAAAATTTCCACTTGACTTTTTTTTTGGTGGGGTACTAGAGATTGAACTCAGGGGCACTCAACCACTGAGCCACGTCCCCAAACCAATTTTGTGTTTTATTAGAGACAGGGTGTCACTGAGTTGTTTAGCGCATCGCTGTTGCTGAGGCTGGCTTTGAACTTGTGACCCTCCTGTCTCAGCCTCCGAACCACTGGGAATTCAGGCATGTGCCACTGTGCCTGGCTCCACTTGACTTTTTAAAATTGATTTTAGTTCGACAGTAACATTTCCCATCTATTTTCCTGAACACATGAACTGTAATTCTTTTTTCAAAAACTTCCTGTCTGATAATTTCAAATTCTGGAGTTATATTGTATATCTAGAGCTTTATTGCATTATGGCTTTGTTCCCTTTCTCTTTTTATCTATTGATTTTTTTTTTTTTTTGGTCATCTGATCATTTTTTCTATCATGTTTAGTTTTATTGTATTTTTTAATATAGAGGCTTTAGATGATTTATATTCCCTCAGATAAAATTTAATTTTCCTCTGGCAGACCACCTTGGGAAGACCATCTTGATTTAATCAGTAATTAAGATGTCTTAGGATCCTGATACAGACTTTGTGAGGACTGGCCTCCTTCCAGTTTGCTCTTACTCCTAGAAGGAGTCGTTCAAGGGTCTCAAATAAATGTGCTCTTTCTAAGATCGCTCTCTTTCCTATAGCAGACTTTAAAATATTCTCTCTTTCTCTCTCATCTTTCAAATGCTTTGGGATTACTTAATTCTCTAATTAGTTTCTTAATCTTTCACACTTCTCTGATTTCTCAGTCTCTTAAAAATTAATGAATTTCTCAAGAGAAAAATTCATGCATGTAGGATATTTGGTTTGCTTTTCTGTGAGACCCTTTTCTCTAAGATTCTGGACCCTCAGATCCACCCATCTCCATAACGGAAGTTCAAGAGGTGGGTCAGATAGAGAATGGGAAGGCAACCCAAAGATTATAAAGAAGAAAACTGCTTCTACCCAGAGATCTAGCAGAACAAACCAGAATCAGAGCAGAAGCTTCCAGAACAGAGATGCATTGGATTAGACAAAGGGGAATGAATAGAAGAGAGGGAGGATGGGAATAGGAAAGGCAGTACAATGAACTGGACATAATTTTCCTATGTTCATACATGAGTACACTACAGTGGAGCTCCACATCATGTGCAAGCACAAGAATGGAATCCTAAGTTATATTCTATATATGTATAATATGTCCAAATCCACTCTGCTGTCATGTATATATGTATTTATACATATATTTATTATATATGTATATAATAATATATTTATTATATATGTATATAATAATAAATAATGTTGTTTATTTGCTGGTTCAAAATTTTTCTGACCAAGAACAGAACGACTCTAGAATAAAGAAACCATTTCAGCAGTTAGCTAATTTTGTGGGTCTTGTCCAAGATGTTTTGAAATAGAATGGAATGGCATGGGATAGAATAGTGCAGAATCATATAGATATAAACTAATATATATATA
>NW_025999945.1:4097904-4134628 GCF_001458135.2 Marmota marmota marmota | reverse complement strand
ATATATATATAAACTAACATCAGTCTTGCTTGCAAAAAGAAAAGAAAGATTAAGTTCAGAAAACACAATGGTCTTTTCTAATAAATACATATGTTAAAGAAAATAAAAACAAAAGAACAGAGGCTTCCAAAACAGTGAAGGTCCTATGGAGATGCAGCCAGTGTTAACCATAACTCCATAACGCTCCACCTTCCAATTCCCCTGTTGGAACAAACCTAACTGGTAGTTGGGAAAAAGAGTCTGAGAAATATAAAAAGCAGGCTTCTTTGTGCAGAGCAGAGGAAGAACAGGCTCTCTATCGAAAAGCAAAAACCAAATAACTAGAAAAGTTCTTTTAGACACAGATATTGTGGTACAGCAGGAAGACGGATAGAACTGAAGACTCCCGGGTTCAATGCATTACCTGTACTCACTGAAAATATCAGACAAAACATAAAGTTAAAAAACTTTAGGCCCTGTGAAATGGCCTGTAATCCCAGCACCTTGGGAGGCTGAGGCAGGAGGATTTCGAGATCAAAGCCAGCCTCAGCAATTTAGTGAGGCCTGCAGCAACTTAGTGAGATCCTGTCTCTAAATAAAATATTTAAAAAGTGTTGCTTTTCAATGTGACTCAGTGGTTAAGAGCCCCTGGGTTCAATTATTGTTCCAAAAAAAAAAAAAGAATAATTTTCTGATTCAAAGATTTTTCTGACCAAGTACAGAACAACTCTGGAATAAAGAAACCATTACAACAGTAGCTAATTTTGTGGGTCCTGTCCAAGATGTTTTAAAATAGAATGGAATGGCATGGGATAGAATAGTTCATCTATGACATCAGAACACATAGTGGCTTTCAGGGAAGGTATTTGTTCAAAAAGTTTTTTAAACTCAGCTGTGTAGGTGAGTTATTTAAAGTTGGTTTCATTTCACTGAAGAGGAAGCAGACAAGGATAATTTCATTTAAGAATAGCAAGTCAAGACCTTTTGAAGAACAGAGAAAGAGGAAAAAAGATTAAATGCTCTTGGAAAAAAAATTCTAAAGTGGTAAGTGAAATGCAAATTTTAAATATTCCCCAGCTAGTCAATAAATCCTTACAAATGGGTGGATTGTGCATCAGAATTGAAATAAGCCCTTGAACTTTGATTTTCATTAGTCTGGGTACATGCTGTTTAAGGGATCTTTAAATTTAGGCCATCACCTTTGTTGTGAAACATCTGACAGAAGAAACAAATTACCTCCTCAGGGACTCATCTCTTTTTCCTTCATTTTTCTAGGTTATTCAAAATGAAGATAACAATGACCCCCTCCCTGGGTCTTCATCAAGTGTTTTTGGCTGGGATAAGTGTCTCTAGTCAAAAGAAGGGCTTAATTTCTGGGAAGGCAATTTTCGTTGTTTTGATTAGGCAATTCTACGATAAAAGGACTAGGTATTGCATCTGAGTGGAGTCAGCTGTGTTTCCTTTGTGAGCTGCTGAGGTGTTCGGGAAGGTGGCTCAGGAAACTGATGACATGGCAGGTGGGCGATGGATGGGCATGGGGGGGGCAAGTGCTCTTCTTTCAGCCAAAATTGTGACTGTACTAACAAAGAGGTTCATTTTTATATTTTACTGCATTTGAAAGATCAGTTATATCCATTTTGGGTAAAAAAAAAAGGGGGGGGAAAGCCAAATTATGCTTCTAAAGAGGATGTTCTGACCTTCATTTCTGGAAAGTTCAGAGGTGGGACTGGCATCAGATACAGCTTGATGGAAAGATGTGTCAAATCCTAAAGGACCTGGCTTCTTCCACCTTATTTCTTCGCTTGGCCTTCCTCTCCACGGCCTCATGCTTAGACTAAATAGAGAGCCTCCTACTCGCAACAAGCCTGGAACAGCTTTGGGACTCACATTCTCTCTTGGTCTCAGCTTAGTGAAGGGGAAAATGACAAGTGTTGCTTTCCAATTGACTCCCTAAAAAAATCTGTTGAATCCATCACTGTAGCCTAGTGACTCGTTTTGACAGGGTCACAGCCTCCACAGAGGCCCATGCAAAGTGTGTGGGCCGTGAACAAAGGAGGAAGCAGGGTCCTTCAGAGGAAAATGAAGGTATCTAACAGAAAGGAAGCATGGAAAGAAAGGTGGGAAAATATATATGAGACGAAAATGAATATGCACTTTGTATGGTAGTCGGTTTCTCTTAAACCATGATGTGAAGTCGTCCTTATATAAAAGGGATTTCCCAGTTCTTTCTTCATACATCTTAAAATGGATTCTACAGCTTTGGGAAGAGTGCAGAGGATATTTCTGGGAGAAATCTTCTGCCTTGAATGCAAGGAAACAAGAAGGTTACCAGGACTTCATTTTTTTAAAAAAGTTAATTCCTTTGACATCAACTACCTTTGAGTTTTACTGAAAGGATGCCTATATTAATTTGCTCAATTTAGCCATTCCACAATGTGTACACATTTCAAAACATCGAGTTGCACACGACAAATAAAAAAGTTAATTTGCTGCATTTAGGACACAGAAGTAGACTTTACAATAATACTTTGAGCTGAGTATGGCAGTGCATGCCTGTAATCCCAGTGTCTTGGCAGGTTGAGGAAAGTTGAGGCAGGAGGATCGCAGGTTCAAAGCCAGCCTCGGAATCTTAGCAAAGCTATAAGCAACCTAGTAAGACCCCTGTCTCAAAATAAAAAAATAAAAAAAGGGGCTGGAGGTGTCGCTCAGTGGTTAAGTGCTCTTGGGTTTAATTACTGCTACCAAAAAACAAATTAAATAATACGTTGAATATATGTGCATTTATAACACTAATAGGGAATGAAACATTGCCAACAAAACACTCCCTGATAATCTTCCTTTCTTTCCCAGAAAAACACCATCTTGAATTTATTGCTTTGTATTCTACACCTTGATTCATATTTTAACTAGAACGTATGAATGTAAGAAATGTGCAGTACAATTTATTATGAGGAAAATTGAAGAAAATGTAATGCAAAGTAAAACTTTTGAGACTGAAAAATATTTTCATTTTCCAACCAGAAAATCATTTCTGGCTATGAAGCATCCACAGTAGCCAGCCACCTTTATCCCTGACAGAATTTTTGGAAGCATTTTATCTTGAGAACTTTCTTCCAGCATGAGCATCTCTCCAGTTCTTATGACCACTGGAGTTATGAAGGAAAGAAAGAAGTCACTTTGGCTTTAGAAACTAGGATATAAAGCCACTTAGTTTAAACCTACCAACCTAGAGGAGTAAGCTCTATAGAGTGACAATTGTAGATGAGATTGTAGGAATTAGGCTCTTTGTCAAATTGCAATAAAATCTCCCCCAAATATCTCTCTACCATCACTCTAACTTATGTCTCATAATACGCACTCAGCCTCCCTGTTGCTGCAACCAACTTACCGCATCACTAATCAGCTGTGAATAGCCCAGGTGCCTCTGAGGTTTCCTCAACTGTCTCTTATCATAGGTGCCCTGTGTTGCCAAAGACCCGGGAACTTGCATTTGCAAAGACCTCCTGAGCCCAGAGAGGAGGGAGCGCAGGGCTAAAATGTTTGAGGTAGCGTCCCTGCAATGGCTCTCACCACTTCAATTTCTTCAATTCAGTTTCTGTTTCTCTCATAATTTTTTTTTTAAATTTACACTATATTGAGTTCTATCACGGGCTTATTTTGCAGTTCAAATAGCTGATTTCAAAAACTATTTCATATCAAAAGATTATGGGGTTTTTTTTCCTATTGGACATCACAATAAAGAAATTATGTTGGGATATTTGGGGACATCATTCCCTCTGCTTCCCACTCCTCTTTCTCCATGCTATCTTCTTTCCTTATGTTAATAACTTCTTTTGAAATAAGTAGTGGTGGTGATGGTTAATTTTATGTGTCAAATTGACGGCGTCACAGATGCCCAATTTTGGTCAAATATCATTCTGGATATTTATGTGAAGGTGGCCTTGGATGTGATGAGCACTGAAATAACTAGGTTGAGTAGCACAGATTAGCCACACCAATGGATGGGCCTCATCTGATCACCTGAAAGTCTGATGGGAACAAAAACACTGTCTCTTGAGGAAGAGGGAACTCTTTCTGCCCGATGATATTTGAACTGGGACAGCACATTTATTTATTTATTTTTCCTGCTTTCAAACTCAAATTAAAACATCAGTGTTTTTTTTTTTTTTCCTTCAACTTTTTGCTTTGGCTTTTTTTTTTTTTTTTTGCTTTGAGGCCTATTAACTTTCATACTGAAACTTACTTACATCTTATGCTATCCTGGCTCTCCAACTTGTTGACTGCAAATTTTGAGACTTTTGAGCATCCATGATCATATAAGGCCTTATAATGTGCATGCACACACACACACACACACACACACACAGGCAGACCTTCTATTTGTTCTGTTTCTTCATAGAACCCCGACAGGGGTGTTTTTACTCAAAACTCAAAGCTTAAACTGAGATCATGGAGTCTTTTAGATCTTAAAGAAAGTCAGACTTATTTTAGAGGCTGTTATCTCTTTCAAAAAATAAAGACTGAAGAAATCTTTCAAACATCCTTTACCTTTCATGCTGGCTACGCAAGGCAATTCATTTTATTCTGATCATGCACTTTCCTATGCTCCCTCTCAACTTCAGAAAGGTGGATGTTCACCTCCCTGGGAGAGTCTTTGTCTAGTTCTGCAGAGCTTTAGCACGATTAGCCTGACCTCTGCCCTTTTTATAAAAAGCAGCATGCATTGGCTGTTAGGGAGGAGGTAGACATGGACAGAAAGGGCACACCAGCTACTCTTCCATCCAAAGAGAAAGTTAAGTATTCTTCTCTAGAAAGGCATGGAAAGACTCCATAAACATGACCACCACCACCACCAATTCTTCTGCCTGAGATAGAAACACTGTTCACATGCATTTTTATCTGCCATTTGGATGAAGACTGATTTTCTTCAAGAATTCAGATCTGGAATTGATCAGCACAAGGAGACTATGTAGCATGATGCTGGAGGGGGGCGAGGTGTGTGAATCAATGATAAATTGAAGAATTAGGAGACTGGATGGCAGGAGTGGAGGAAATCCCTGGGAAACTGATGCTCTGTGTGTCTTCTCAGTCCTTCAGCAAACAGCACCTTCTGCATAGTGTTCTGTGTCAGATAAAAGAGCATTTGATCTCTAAGAATGAACACTGGGATCCCAGATATAGTCAATCAGTTTTAGGATCTGTCCCTATGCCTGATGTGGGACCTTCTGAGATATGCGTATTTGTCATGAGCCAAGTCAACACCCAGCATCACAGTCTTGTAAGATAAGACTTTTTTTTTTTTTTGTATAGAGTAATTTACTTGGATTTTTGGATTTAAGGACACTCTCGCTCCTTCTTTTCTGTGGTGTTTTGCCAGTGTTATTTATCAAGTCCTAAGGGGCCAATCTTTGCAAGCTGTGGTTTTAAAACTTGGAAAGCAGAGTGCTTTCTGGAGTCAGGCCCATCAAGTGCAGGGTCAGTGAGTTGGGAAAAGGCCCAAGTGTGGTTCTTTCTGAAGCGGTTTTCTTCTCCTCACGTGAAACTTGCTGACTTTTCACCCTGCTGTGGATCTCAGATTCCAGGGAGCTGGGTTTAAACAATGTTAATTCTGCCTCTGATGTTTTACTTAAAGAAGTAAAGTCTGCTTTGCAGTACGTTCTGTGAAGGACTCAATGTTCTATTTAAAACAAAGATTAAAATTCCAACCAGAGTTGATCTGAGACCCTTGGATTGAACCTCATGGGTGTCTCTTTCCCTTTGGGGTCTCCTTCCTTGGTTCACACTTCTGCCCTCCCCGTCACTAGCAAAAGAGATACATCACTTCCCATGTCACCTTTCACCTCTGACCTAACACTGATGCAAGTCTTTTAAAAACCAAAACCCTAAGCATATAAGACAACACTGAATTTCCAAAAGACTTGACAAAGATAAAGTAGGGAATAAAGAAAATAAGATACAAAGCAGTCATTCAACTTTCATTCTTGTTTAAGTCAGCTTTTTCACTGCTATGACTAAAAGACCTCACCAGCACAACAGTAGAGGAGGAAATATTTGAGGGCTCACGGTTTTAGAGGTCTCAGTCCATATATACATAGCCAGCTCCATCATGGTGGAAGAGTATGACAAAGGGAAGCAGCTCACATGACAAACAAGAAGCAGAGAGTGGTTTCTACTTGCCAGATACAATATGTACCCCAAAGCCACACCCCCAATTCCCCTCTCTTCCAGCCACACCCTATCACTTCAGTTTCCACTCAGTTAATCCCTATCGGGATTAATTCACTGGTTGGTTTAAGATTCTCACAACATAATCATTTTTCCTCTGAATCTTCTTACATTGTGTCACATGTATTTTGGGGGATACCTCACATTCAAACAATAACAATTCTTTATTCAATCCTTATAGATATTCAACCAACATTTATCAAGCACCTACTACCTTTCAGGACCTGGAGATTCAATGATGAATAATATGCAAGCTTCTGCCTTCATGAAACTTGCCCTATTGCAATAATTGAGCTTATATTAAAGATGTGTATGTTTTCATAGTGCCTGGCTTCCAGGAATCCAAATTACTCTTCAATTTCACACACTTTTTCAAGCAAAAACAAACAAGAATTCTAGGTGGAAAATGCTATCCTAAGGTATTGGAATCTAACCCTAAATATCTAGGAGCTTCTAAATGATTTTCCTCTAACGTCATCTGATTGAGTCCTCACTACTTTTCACTGTGAACTGCACAGCCCCCAGATGCTGGGACATTACATACCTGGGGGTGCTGTTCTACAGGTCAGCTGAAAATGTGGAATTTTATCATTAGTTCCATAGATACTTTGAATTTAGACCTCTAACCAGACATAACTTTCCTATGTTCATATATGAATACACCACTAGTGAAACTCCACATGATGTACAGCCACAAGAATGGGATCCTAATTAGAACAAGTTATACTCTATGTACATATAATATGTCAAACTGTCAAGTATGTCTAAGAAGAATAAATAAAACACACACACACAAAAAAAATAAAAATAAAAATAAAAAGACCAGTAGTAGTTGGTAAAGAAATTGTTCAAATTCTCATAAAGAAAAATTGGGGAAATAAGCAATTCTAGACCTCAGAATCAATTCTTCAGACAGTTTTTCTTTCCTCTTTTCCCATTGCATATGCATGTGTGTGCATGTATTAAATAAGATCCCTTATTGAGAAAATATATTTTTTCTTACTCTGTATTTTGGACTGAAATGATATATTCAAAACCATGTGAATAATGCTTTGGGGATAGAATCTTATAAATGACACTCGAATTTGGGGTGCACACTGTCCTTGATCATTCTGTCTGTATAAGCTTTTCTTTATAAATATCCACTATAGTCTAGGTATTCAAAACCAGGGCAGGACTGGGAATTGGGAACTAGATAATGGTACTTGGAATTTTAAGCACTAAGACAAGTAAAGATGGGATTTAGTTTATACTCAATAAGATGGTTTTCAGAGTTCCAATAAGAACTTCTAGAGAGAAGATCATTGTGGGAAATGAAACATGAAAGAATTGACCTGACAGAATAGGATATGATTCCCATCATCCAAGACAGAGAGAATAGACGTTGTTCTTGACCAAATTATACATGTCCTAGCTAATCCCTTGGCACCTCCAGGCAGGCCAAACCCCCTTTGAAGGAAAATGATGAAAGAGAAGTGAATCTGTTTGAGATAATGGTAGTACCAGAAGCAGCATATTAACAAGGTATCTTTATCTGCAAAGGGTTCAGCCCCACTTCTACATTTCCTAACTTAAGATAACTTAAGTATCTCTAATGGATAACTTAAGAAGATTTATATTTTGTCACCTTGTCAGGCCAGGAGGGCTATTCTATCATTATTAGAGACGTGCCCAAATAGACTCCCGACAGCATATGAATGAAGATCCCCAGGGTGGACTGTGGAAGAGCAATCATTATATCAAAAATCACTATTTTCTTTGTTTTATTATGTTTTTGTATTTTTTATTTATTTTTGGCAGTACTGAGGATTGAACCCAGGGTCTTGTACATACTAGGCAGGCACTCTATAACTGAGCTACATCTCTACCCTTTTGTTATTTTTTATTTTGAGATAGGGTCTAACTAAGTTACCCAGGCTGGCCTCTCACTTGTCATCCTCCTGCCTCCACCTCCCAAGACACTGGGATTACAGGTGTGCACCACTTTGTCAGGTTATTTTTATCATTTCATACAGTGAACATACAGTTGGGAAATTTCAAAAGTTCAAGAGAAATTGACAAACATCACTATCAAGGAGATAAGAAGTCTGGAGAGAGAATGCACAGGCTTTTCACTTGAGAGAAGTTCCAAGCAGTTACATATATTTATTTTATGGCAGAAAAAGAAGAACTTTGAAGGCCATGAATATTAACTTCATAATGTGAAAAAGTCAGCAATGCAAAATAAGGATTAGAATTAGTCTCTGTCCACTTAGAGAACTAACCTTAGGCAAGCATCTTATTATAAAAAACCAACTGAATAATCAGGGCTGTTCCATAACAGCTAGAATAAGAGTTCCAGAGAAGTAGTGAGGTCCCTGTTGCTGGAGGTTATCCAAAATGATAGCTAACCTCTTGGAGTGGAATGCAATATAAGAAGATGAAGCTAGGAATGGTCATAAATTAGCATCTATTTTGCATTGTGACATTTTCTATGGCATTCAAAACTTGCCTCAAACTTTGCATTAAGGTTAAATAATACTTAAATAGGTATCACATTCTACAATAAGGCCCAGAGAAGTCACATGCTTAAAGTAACATAAAGTGATAACCAAGGATAGAAACTCAGTTCCACTGGTCTTTCCAAAACATTTTGCTTCTGAAATAAGCAAAAGATAAGGACTTGATCAAGTTGTCCACAGCTAAGCTGTCTGCTCACTCAATTACATTGAAACCTTGTATTAAGAGCTGACTCAGGTTTAATGCTGTTTCTGATATTTACTGGCTAAGTGAGATTTAGCAATTTATTTATTTTCTCTGTGCCTCTTTCCTTATCTCTAAAATGGGATAATAGTTGTTCTTATCTTGTAATGAAATCATAAAAACTATAGCCCAATGACTGCCACAAGATATGCACTTGACAGACTTTAGCTATTATTATTAATAGTAATATTTGAGACTAAGAAAAGACAATATATTTCAATACATTTGAATAATATCTAATGTCAAATAGGAAACATGTAATCAAAGATCTACACCTTTCCTCTTTGGTTGTCACGTTTATGTCTTTTCATGAAGACTCAGGAAGCCTGCCTTCTTTTTCACTCATGTATTAACTCTGCCACGCCTCAGTGATTAAGGATTAAATCTGGAAGAACTAATCCAAATTTCTTGCTTGTCAACTCTCTGCTCCCCACTGCAGCTCTTGCCTTCAATCCAGAATAAATTCCAGCCAGGGTGTGCAGTTGAGCAACAGTGTTGCTTTGCTTAGTGACCAAGCTCTTAAAGCCCACTGTTCTGTGAGCTGTATTAAAAACTGAAATCCTCAGTTTCTCCATCTGGACACCTATGTCTAGGTGCTAGTTCCAACTGATAAAACCCTGCCATTCTGTACAGCTCTTTCTATTTCCTTCCATATGGATTGATTGCTATCCTCTGGGTTCACCAGTGTGAGCCAAAAAGGCAGCTAAGGCAGATTGGCCACCCACAATCATGAAGCTGCTCCTGTCTAATAATTAAGCAGCATGGATGGGATTAAGAAAGTAGCCAGCATCTATCTATTCCATGCTTATTCAATGCAAGGAACTGAACAAAATGTTCAACAAGAGAAATCTTATGTTTTAAAACAACTCTTCAAGATAAATACAAACAGTATCATGAATTATATGTGAGAAAACTTATTCAGAAAGGCAAAGTAGCTTCACAAAGTTGCACAGCTACTATATGATAGATGCTGGACTTTTTCTGGCTCTAAAGTCTAAACTTTAGTACATCAGGAAGTGATTTCCTGCTTAACCTAACTGTCTATCATTAGGGCAGGCAATCTGGGGGCACAAGGACCAGTCAGGAAGAAAGTGAACAGGAGATGAACAGTGTTTCTTAATAATTCAAAATAAAACTTAATTTATTCCATGGAATGTATATATGTGTGTGTGTGTGTGTGTGTGTATATATATATATATATATATATATATATATATATATATATACACATACACATCATATATATGACATATACATATATATGACAGTTAATGTGTATATAACCATTAAAACATTATTACCTTAGTATGCATGATTGGTAATGGTTTCTTTCTAATATCTTGTACGAAAAGAGGATGATATTAGAAGAAGTTCTTACCCCCTTAGAGCATGATCCCAATCTGAAAAGAGCCCTCAGGTTTACCCCAAAGAGAAGTCATAATTTGGGATGCTCTTACCACACTGAAGTGAAGATCAGTTCATTCGGCCTTTCCAAATTCCCCTCCACTTTCCTGCAGATCATTGAGCACCTAGAATACTTTGAAGCTAAGCATCTCCAAATTGTGAGAAAGCAAGTGATGTTTCCAGAAAGTTATGCAGGTGAAAATTGACTCCAGGAAAAGGAAGCTAGCTCAATGAAGCATTTTTGTTTCAATCAGCATTCCTATATATAACAAATAATACATTCTGAATTAATTCTTAGATTTTGTTAATAGACTTTACAAATACTTGGGCTGGGCTGAAAGGAATTGGCTGAGTGTGATGGCACACGTCTGTAATCCCAACAACTCAGGAGGCTGAGGCAGGAGGGTTGCAAGTTCAAAGCCAGACTCAGCAATTTAGCAAGGCCCTAAGTAACCTAGTAAGAACCTGTCTCCAAATTTAAAAAAATAAATAAATAAAAGGGCTAGGCATGTGGCTCAGTGATTAAGTGTCCCTGGGTTCAATCATCTCTGGTACTAAAAAAAAAAAAAAAAAATAGTAGTGCCATGAACTGGGACTAGTAGGGTGACTAGTAGGGTTACTAGTATTAGGGACACTGATATAACTCCAAAGGGAAAGAAGAGGGGAAAAATTAGTTACTAGACCCAAGATAGAGAGAACCATGCAAAGAAAGCCTCCTTGAAAGGAGAGATGCCTTAGTTGAGGATACCTGCAGCCTCAGTACATCTTTCAGGGATGGTTTACTAAGATCTTACTCTCCTTCCATCCTTTGATTTCCAGGTAGGGTTTCTAAGTCCACAGAATGGCAAGAGAATTATTATGAAAAGTTCCCAAGGCAAAGAGGAGAAGAGGAAGCAGTAGATCCAAAAAGCAACCAGGAAAACATACAGGCACAAATGATCATAAATACAATTATATATCAAAATAACCCAGCTTATTAAGATCTACAAGAGATGTTACGAGGTTTGAATAAAACTTAATGTAACTCAGTCGATGAATACTTGCTCCTTCATCCAAATATTTCTTAGATTGTTTTCTCCAGAGAGAATGTTTCTCCTGAAGTGCTGCAGGGTGAGTGAGACCAGTTTCCAGCATGGCCAAGCAAAGACTGAGTGGAGAACCAGTGACACACAGCTTCTGAGTCACACCACATTTTCTGTAAGCCATCACATGTTCCAGCCCAGTCCCACCAGACTCTGTAAATGTCTGTCTGGGGTGATGCTTCAACTCAGATAGGCAAGTGGTTTACCCCTGACCTTACAGACCTGGGCTTCTCTGCCTTCACCCATAAAGCAGAAGACTTAGCAGGTGATGCTTCCCGGTCCTTGAGAGCTGTGGTCTCATCAGCCCACTCAAGCATTCAAAAAGATGATTTCAATTGGTCATAATCCAGGATATTAAAATGTACCCCCTGTGGGCATCTTCTTGATCATCCCAATGTGGTCTTTTGCCTTCTGCCCTCTGAATTGAACATTTGACTCCCTGAAGTACCTTGTAGATTATAATGTTATTATGGCCATAACTTTGGCCTTAATGATATAGCCCCATGATTCACCTCCTGTTACCTTCCGGTGTGACATTATAAGGTAGAAATTGGCCTTCTGATGACTGCTTTACACATGACAATATGCTGCCACGACCATCTTCCTTGGACGTTATAATGCAGTTTCTAAGCTAATGGCTGAATATATTACATTATGCTAGTCTCCAATTTGGGTATTTCTGTTCCAGCTATTGACCACTTGTCCTGAGGACTGATCCTAATAAACAAATGAGTACCTGAGGTTTAATTTTTTCCATTTCTGGCTTGCTTTCCTCTTTCTGTGCTTCTCATTTTGCCATTTCAGCAGGACTTGTGGCAGGGCCTGTGTGAATTATGACAATCTGAAAAATCTAAGACTTGCACATGCTGGCAAGTTTGATTATTTTTTTCTACAACTCCAAGGAATGAATAGAACAATGGAGTTATCTATCTGCAGGATACAGTTATGAAATGCATTTCCTTAAAAAATCAAAATGTCAGTTCAAGATAAAGCATCTAGACTTTGTTCAATTCATCAAAAATTCTCTCTTCTTTAATTTAGTGGAAGGAAATGCCAGTTGTGACCACTGCCTCCTAGATCAATATTGCACTTCAGTGCTCCATGAGAAGAGATTTGCAGAGGCAAATTGTGACAACCCATGGCATCTCCTTATTCTTGCCCATGGGTGTCTGATGTTGATGTCCTGTAATGATTAATGAGAAGAGTGCTATGGTGCTACAACAGGGAGAGTGCTCCGCCTGGCTACGAGGGCCTCTCTAGCCTCAGGACTACTAGGAGAAGTGGAGAAAAAGGCTCAGTTGATCATCACTACACTATGTCCTCAGTTATGATTTCAGCCTTGACTGAGAAATGAGAGCTTAATTTCTCTAACCTCGAAGCTTAAATAAATGTCTTCAGCTTTTTTCAAAAAACTTCCTTCTTCAAAAAATTAATGCAAATGACCTTGGTGAGCTGTAGTAGAAATCACAGAAAGGGTGCAAATCTGCATGCCTGCTGCTCAAATCCAGTTGTGCCTGCTTGTGTCCCATCATGTTCTGCTCAGTTGCTGGGACTGGCTTGTGTTATGCTATTTAGCACTTCCATGAGGAAGTGATAGAAGAGCAATTAAAGACAAGAAAAAAAAGGGCACTGGGCTTAGAACTCTTTGACAAAGGACGAGGATTAACACCTTTCTTTTAACTCCAGACATCAAAGTATAGGAGGAAATATTTATTTCTCTGAGGAGAAAAACTTTTGGGAAACCAATTTTATCCAGCATCAGTAATTGGAGGCATTACACAGGCATTTTCCTTCACAGTGTCCTTAGTCCTAAGGAAAGGTATCTCTAGTTCCTCGTAAGAAACTCAAAGAGTGAATCAAATGCAACAACTTAATTCTTGGTTTTCTCTCTAAAAGTCTGAGTGTAAATCTTATCATGTGGCCAAGAGATATATTGCTGGTAGAAGAGGGCAACTCACCATTCCAGATGGATGATGGAGTGATCTTGGTAGTGGAGACCAAAACAATGCTAAGAAGGAGACCAAGGGAATGCATGGAGAGTAGATCATTGCAGGAGAGGAGCAATAAAAACCGCTCTGTGACAGTGGTGTGATAGCAGCACAGAGTAGATAGAGGACCTACCTAGAGCAAGAGAGGAGGCCTTTTCTTCTTCTCGGACTTAAACTCAGTTACAAATGTGATATTAATTCCCATTAGTTTAATAGAGCATATACATAAATCATCCATAATAAGCAATTCTGTATACAAGCAGTTCCCAACTTAGGATTTACAATTTCTAAATTAAACAATAATATAAAAGCAATATGCATTCAGTAGAAACTGCACTTTTATGTTTTGAATGTTAGTCTTCTCCAAGGCAGGCTATAGGCAGTATGGTCCATTCTAACAATGTGAGCATTGGCAGTGAACTACATCTTGAAGTCAGCCATAGGATCATGAGGAAAAGCAACTGAGTTTCTACAGCATATGGTGTTGATTAGCTGGGATGTTAGGAGGCTAAGTGTATTAAATGCATTTTTGTTCAGTTATGATATTTCCAACTTGTGATGAGTTTATCAGGATGTAATCCAACTCAAAGTCAAAGAGCATCTGTACTAAATGACCTTGCACTAAGACACATTTGCAAAAACCAGTGGAACATAATTAACTACAAATGGTAGTTAATTGCTGCCAATGAAAAAGCATGACTGTCCCAAAGCATCTGTCAGAAGCACAGCGCCATTTTCTTTGTTATGGTTGGATCTTAAGTTTTCCCCCAAAGGCCCACATGTTGAAGGCTCAGTCGGGAGGCTGTGAGACTATTGGGAGATAACAGAATCTTTTAAGAGTAGGGCCTAGTGGAAGGACACGTCATTGGCAGTGTGAGCTTGAAGGAGATACTGAGACCCAGATCTTGCCTTTTTCTCTGCTTCTTGACCACCACGAGGTGAACAGGTCTCTTTTACCATGTATGCCAATCATGATGCACTATGCCAACCTAGGTCCAAAACAACAAGGCCAAGTGACCATGGACTTGGCCTCTGAAACTGTGAACCAAAATAAATATTTCTGCCTTTTAAGTTGATTATCTCAGGTATTTTGTTTCAATGACAGAAAGCTGATGCACTTCCCTCACAAGGGCCTAGGAAATACATTTCTTAAGCAGGAGACTTCTGGTTTAGATCCTGTCAATGAGAGGAACACACATGAAAGGAGGAAGGTGGAAGAGAAGCAGAAGTTATTTTATTGTATTTGTGGGAGATATAAAGCAGATGCCTTAATTTCAGCCAATTGTGTGTAGGTTTGTGAGAGGCTTAGAGCAAACTCTAGGGAACAATTCCCTTTAATGCTGCATATAGCTGAGGTAATTGGTGGAGTTTTCTGAGTATTGTGTTACACGCTAATTTCTTTTCTTTTCTTTTCTTTTTCTTTAGAGAAAGAGAGAGAGAGAGAATTTTTTTAATATTTATTTTTTAGTTCTCAGCGGACACAACATCTTTGTTTGTATGTGGTGCTGAGGATCGAACCCGGGCCACACGCATGCCAGGCGAGCGCGCTACTGCTTGAGCCACATCCCCAGCCCTACACGCTAATTTCTTAGAAGCTTTCCCTTTCCCCATCATTCTTGTGAGAAGTCCAATGAAATGGTCATTTTCCATGAAACACATTCCTGGTCGGAATTTTACAGTACTTTCTCTTTTCTCAACCAAATCCCAGCTGGAAGCAGAATACTTCTGGGACATTAAGGGGACTGAATAAGAAAGAAGCAGCTATATGGAGGAGGAAAAGATGTGGGAAATTTTATCATATCTTCCTGGGATGTAGGGTTAGTTTTGCTCTTGATACCCTACGCTTTCAGCCTAATATGGAGTTTGGATAAACTATCATTGTACCCACATAAACATAATTGGGTCAACTGGCTTCCTTCTCTCCTTGAGCATTATGTTTTGATATCTTCTTATAAGTTACTTCCTACCCCTTTTCTTCCTTCCCTTTTCCAAGGAATTACAATTACTTACATCCTATCTTCATTAGGTGGTTTACAGTGATTATGTTACTTGTTATTTTCCTGGAGTTTTCCTACTCTCTGAACCTGTTATTTTATTTTTCCCAGCTTTACCGATGTATCTTGACAAATATCTAAATATATTTCAAATAGCACCAGGTAGACCTTATTTACGATACAGAGATGTATATCAGGCATTCAGTCAAAGATTTGCTGAATCTAGATTTCAAGGCAGAAGTTGTTCCCAGTCTTCCTCTTGAAAAACATCTCACATTTTACTGACCTTTATGGGTGAACCAGCACATCAAGCTAATGTTGCTACAAAACACTCTGGAACTCTGAATCCCATGTCTCTCCCTTGATTAAAACTAATGGTTCTGAACTCACTCCTTAGTGCATTCTCATCTAGATTGGGGCTAGCCATGGTACTTCCCACTCATCCACAGTGGAGCTTGTTATTCCCTCTTATCCCACCTGGAACAGTCTCCAGAAAAATTAGTATGTTTTGAAAACATCAGGAGTTCACTGAGGTCTCGATCCTTCACAGCCTGTATGGAGAAGGGCAATTGTCCTTTCTCTGTGGAAGTTCCCATTTTCTGTGAGATCCATTCATTTCTCTTAGCATGGAGCAGTGAATTAAGTCCTATGCCAAACACAATTCAATGTAACAAAACATCATAATGAGTCCATATTTCCATTTAGAGAATTTGAATTTTCTCAGACATACCTATTCTTCTGTAATTTTTTATGAGGAAAGTGATTAAAATAATCTTCACTATTTCATAAAATACCAAGTACAATAATAGCAGGTGGTTGGGGAATTGGGCTGACAAGAACTAAAGTTCAATGACATTGGTGTATTTTCTTCTTCTGATTGCCATAACTTCTAGAGCAATAAGCTTCAAATAAGCTGAGAATCAGTAAGACAATATGAGTATTTTTCCAATATGAGTATGTGTATTTTTAACTTAATATATATGTGTATAATACATTTCTATATTACACATTATGACTCTTACAAATATACATAAAATATAAATTTTGAGAGGCTAAGTTAAGATGAAATAAACCATTTTAAAAAATATTTTCATACATGCTGGCTCTGTACTATCATTAATTAATACCCAAAGGCAAAGTACAGACTTAGGGCAAAGCTTCCTTAGATGATATTATTTTTAAGGACTTTTCAAATAACCTTCTGTATAAATTTGATTTTATCTTTGGCTAATTCTATTCAGATATTCTTACATTGCCACTTCTTTTACTTTTTAATATGGATAACAAGAAGCTCATTAGGAGTATAAGTATCTACATAGTCATTTTTATGGCTGTTCCTTTCTGCTTGCATTCTGTATGATATCTTCAGTCTTCAGTTGCTTTGCAAGAATTTTAAAAACCATTATGTTAAGTGAAATAATTGTGACATATAAAGACAGATAACACACGTCCTCTCATATATGGAAACCAGAACATTCCCCCTGTAAGTTGAATAGTGATTACCAGGGACTGGGAAGAATGCAAAGGGAGGGAAGAGTGGGTTTGATTGGATCAGTTCTTGCAGTATACAAGTATGGAAGTATCACACTGAACTTCATTAATAATGTGTAATTAATGTAAGTTAATAAACAAAAACATTTTTTTTTCTTTGTGGGGAAACTAGTTTAGCTAAAACTAAATAAGTGTTATATCCATTAACCAGACAAATGGACTGCAAATAATCACGATGCACCAAAAGTTAATCAAGTATAAGGCACTACTGGTCAAACCCTCCCCTTTGGGAACCCTTATATTTCATCAGCTAACCTTGAGGTGGGACCATATGACATGTGGACCAAATAGGACACCAGTGTCATTCCATATGTGTTACACAGGTTGAATATACCTTATCCAAAATTCTTGGGACCAGAAATATTTTGAATTTCATGTGTTTGGGGATTTTGAAATATTTTCATACATCTAATAAGATATCTTAGGAATGGGACCCAAATTCAAAAATAAAGTTTAGCTAATGTTTTATGTACACCTTCTACCCATAGCTTGAAGGTAATTTTATACACTATTTTAAATAATTTGGGGCAAGAAAAATGTTTCATGGTGTGGAATTTTCCACTTGTCTGTGTTTAAAAAGTTTTGGATTTTTAGTTTAGAGATACTTTATCTATATTAGTAAAGTTTCATTCTTGTTCTTTTTTGAGAACATACAGAAATAGAAGTTCTAATGCTTTCTATTCCTATCACAATAGATGATCTTGAGATCCTCCCGAGTGTACAACCATGCTGGAAACTGCTGTAGGAGCACATTGCTTCCCTTCCTTCAGGTTAGGAATGTCCCACCATGGACCGAGAAGACAAAGTTGTTTTGTTTTGTTTTCCCCACTAGTTCTTGACTTGGTTCACTACCCTTCCTGGCTCTTAAATAACAACTGCGCTCCCTTTGTTCCTCCATGATCTCCACCATGGAATGCATTTTCAGATAAAGCTTAAATGGAACCACAGCCCCATATCCTGCCTGGAAAATGGATCTTTTGTTTTTTGGTATCGTCTTTGGAAAATCAGAACCCAAAAGACTGTTTTGACTTCTTCTGCTTGTAGTTTAGTAACCTTCAATAAAGGAAGATGTGAGCAAGGAAAGATATAAATTTAACTTTGGGGACAGAAGTCCAGAAATTAGGAACAGAGACCTGGACACAAGTTGTCTGGCCAGTCTTGTTTTCAGGCAAGGCCTGAGTGACGAATGCATGAGCCTGAGTCCCAGTTCACTGGAGCACTAAAAACCTCACAGCAACTGTGCAGAATACTTGAGCTCCCCACAGGTCTCCCACATAAGTCAAACACACATTGTGGTAGGGGATAGTGCTCTGCTAGAGAAAGCTCTCTCTTAGAATCACCTATCGCTCCATTCCTAGCTTCAGTTTTACAGAAATCTTGGAGACAAAACCCAGGGAAAGTTAACAGGAAATTAAAATTGGTACTTAACCCGTATGTCTTAGATGCTTGGAATTAACTTTAAATGCACGAGTTTTACTTATTTATGCAAACAGATTTAAAACTTTATATTGAAAGCAATGGACAGTTAAAGAAGGTTTGTGCACACGGGCATGGCATAATCAGACCTATGTTTTAGAAACAACAACTCTGGCAGTGGCTTTCTTGGAAGAATGCCAAATTGTTAGAGTTCATTCATTTGAAACACCCAATTTTTTATGAGGTTCGTGCATCTCTGTGTTTAATTAAGTGCCCCCTTGAATGTGCAAGCTCTGTGGTCAGCAGTTCTCGTTCTCTGGGTAGCATTCAGTTTTATTCTCTATTGCTGTGCCTGGGAGAATCACACAGTCTGATACTAGAGGGCTACACACAGCACTCCAAACAGAAGTAAGAGCTCAAGTCAAAACTCTTATGATTATAAACTGAGTTCTCAGGTCTCTGGAGGCTTCACTACCACAAATCTCTTTTTTTTTTTTCAAAGAAAATAGTCTGTGCTTGTTTTTCTACAACCTTGACATCAACTCTCTCAGTAATAGACTCAGAAACAAGTTCTCACAGCAAACAAGGGCCTCCACGTGTGACAGGAGGGGAGATGCGGTTGGGAAACATATTTCAGTTCCAAGAGTTTACCATCAACAATCATAAGAGTGAAAATGAGCTGAAAAATTTGAAAGAGTCTGTCACTGTTATTTCAATGCATGGATTTTGGTACATATCAATTCAGCAGCTCTCTTGTGAAAAGCCCTAGCTAGATTGATATCTCCCTTGGCCATCAAAACAATCAAGGAAAGGAAAAGTCGAAATGAAAAGAGGAGGGAGGGAAGGGGGAAAGAAGGAAGCATATTTTCTGGTTCTGTGTTCTTTGCCAGACCCTGTAATGGGCACTTTTGTGTAGGTAATTAACTTATTACCTACAATAGCCCAGTGAAGCCAATATTCATATCTTACTAATTTTAGAGAAATATGATCGCATTAATTAAAAGTCTAGAAGCTGGACAGCTTTTGTTGGAATCATGCCTTGGCACAGCTTTCGATGTAATATAATGCAGAAAGATAAGATTCCATCTTCCCTTTTTAGCATTCAGAAAAGAAAAAAAAACCTGCCTTACAAACAGGTGGTAGACTCCTTCTACTTGGGAGTTCTTTCTGTCAATCACAACATATAGCTCAGTCCATTTAAGGCTGCTGTTCAGAAGCTGCAGCTGTGAGCTACCTTCTCTCAAACAAGGCAAGGCTCCTCTCTCCAACAGGTTTTCAGGCAACCATGTCTCTGGGGATGTGCTGTTTTCTCCTCCCATATTCTTCCCCCTTTCCCTTTATTTGTAGTCAGAAGTAGGTTTTCTATCCAAACAACAAGGGCAACATAACCAAAGCTGAAGGAGAAACTATAGGAGGTTCTCTGAGGCATCACCTCTTGCTCCCTTAGACAAAGACTCTGACCTCTCACTGTGTTAAGCTCCTGTCAGCCCTTCCGCCTCCCAACTTGCTTCAACCCACTCTTTGTACAAGGAAATTCCTTTGTGGTCATGACTGCTCAGATGTGACCTTAGAAGCCTTTCATAACCCAAGACACTTAGCATAGCTACCTCTGGGGAGCACTGAGGTCTGACTCCCTCACTGAATTTTTGTCACACTGTGTGGTTGCTGTTCACATCCATGCCTGTGGACATCAAGCTGTAGAAGATGGGGTGCTTGTCATGCTTTCTTCAAATCTTGGACTTAAAGAATCCATTAAGATCTTCTGAATGCCTAAGTGAGTAGATAAGCACAAGGGGCCCCTGGTAACTCAGCAGTGGGTGCAATATAGGTGAAACAGCAGCCGATGGTCCAGGGCTTTTGGACAGTCTCAGAGGACGCCTGCCTTGCATTTGGTGGCCTGGCTGTTGCTCGGGTAACTCCTCTATCTCTGTTATTATTCTCTGGGTGGCAGTGGATAATGGACATAAAATCCATTCTGTGGAACAGAAAACTGCTATAGGTGCCTAGAGGCTCTACAACCTCAGACCCTTGACATTAATCTGACACTTTACAAAACCATGTCACTGTCACAAACACCTACGCTGGCCACCTATCTTCAAAATGCATTTTCTATTCTAAATTGATCTCCACAATTAAACTGACATGTAGGTTTGAATTCCAATAAGTTATTTTAAACAAAGAGAGGACAGAGAGGTTAAGAGCATTTATTTAAGAAGAAATGATGGAGAATTATCCTTTGACAGATGATCTTCTAACAACTTTGGGGATGCAAGGTTTAGCACCATCAACTTTCCACAGCAGGTGGTCAATAAGCATTCATTTGTCTTCACTTGTCCCCAAGAGGTCCTGGATTACAGAACCCAAATCTAGCTGTTCTAACAGTTGTTGAAGTTACCTCTGGTGGCAGCAGAAAATAGCTGTGGACACTTAGAAGTTTTAGAAATCTATAGTGCCCTCTCTGGAGAGAAGTGTTTTTGCTCCAGCATCATGAAATTGACCCAAGTGATTCAATTGCTAAAAGTAATGAGAAGTCAATGCTGTTCACCTCGTGGTTTGTATCTGGTTTTATGATGAGTTTTATACAGGGGGCAAAACCTTGCTGGAAAGACAAGAAATATCTTCTGGCAGATTTTGATTGACATTTTACAGAACACTGGAAGTGGAACCTGAACCTCGCTAGAAGCTGTTTTGGCACAGGGTCCATATGCAAACTGATTGCCTTTTGACAAGGACTTTGGGAGAAAGGAAAGGAGTCTGTAGGTATGTCCAGCAAGTTGTATTTGTGCCAAGTATTCCATATGCTTTTCTTACCCAATAACCCATCTGTACAGCTCTGGAAGCCCCAGAGCCAAGTACACTATAAAGGTATTTTCTTTCTTATGGGTGCTACAGTTCTGTTTTCAGTTCTTTCTTGGGCTCATTGTAGGAAAATCCACCCTCTAGTGTGAATATCACTATGTGATGATGTACTGACCCACTACAGCTTAGGACTGCAAAGTCCAAGATCAAGGCACCAGCAGAAATAGTGTTTGGTGAGGGCCTTCTTTGTAGTTCATAATCAATGATGTTCTCATTGTATTCTCACATAGTAGAGAGATAATGGAGCTCTCCGTAATTCATTTTAAGGGCACTAATTTTACTATAAAGGTTTTGTCTTCATTACCTAATTATAAAGGCCTCACTTCCTATTACCATCACATTGGGAATTAGCGTATCAGTACATGATAAATGTATTCAGTCTATAGAACTTCTGTTAAAGAAAAGACCAGCCCTTTACCCCCGATACAGGGCTTCCAAAGACATTCCTGGAGACTATCAGTGGCACAATTTCAGGGACATTCAGACAGGTTTTAATGTGACTGGTGGTTTTGAGGATGTTCAGGACCATGTTCTAAAGAAACAGTTCCTCTGGGACCACCTTCTCACTATTAAAGGCATTCAATAGAGCTACCAAAAACTAGGAGAGGGCTGCAGTTGTAGCTCAGTGGTAGCACGCTATCCTAGCATATGTGAGGCACTAGGTTCCATCCTCAGCACCAAATGAAAATGAATAAATAAAATAAAGGTATTGTATCCATATACAACTAAAAAATAAAAAATAAACTAGAAGAACAACAGAGATCTCAGTGGGTCTCAGTCCCGAGCCTCTGATAAATGCTTGTTTAAGCTACCCAGTCTATGGTACTTTCAGTCTGAACAGACTACAAGAGGTGTCCATAATTCCACACTACACTGATGCCTGATATTTGACTATCATGGAGCAATAAATGTCCCTGTGCCCTCTAAAGACACACTCCCCTAGTGAAGAAAAAGAATCAATAGTAGAGATGACTACCCTGGAACAAGCTCTCACTATAAGGCCTCACCTTCCTGTACTCAGGACTTTGAAGTTATATTTCCAACCAAGTTGATGCTACCGGAAGTCCCTCTTACATCATATCACATATCATAAAACGTCATGCCATGTCATGTGAGAAGTGAGAAAGATCAGCAACAGAAACCTGGGGGAGTATACAGCTAGATTTTAAGAATCCTCAAACCCTCTGAAATTTTATGTAAAATATTCTGTCTGCATGAATATCTTCATTTTTTAATAAGGAAACATTTCCATACCTTTTATTAATTTCTCAAAGGGTTTGAAACACAAAGTGGTATACAAGCAAGAGTCTGAGAAGTAATTCAGCTCTCATGAGCTCATTTGGACATGCCAGCTTCTTGCTGTTTTGTAGTTTTCATGGTTTACCAGTTGTCTCCATCCTCAGGGGTTAGGGTATCCAGGACATTTTATGTTTTTCTTTTGCTCCACTTGAAATTCTCTTTCCCTATTTCCTATGCCCCTCTCCAGGCTTTCTGTTTATCTGTGTGCAAACACACCTGCTGGCCCAAATTATCACTCAAAAGAAATGTTGCATTTCTCATTCCAGTGGTATTAATGGCAAGAGAGCCTGTGCTCTTATCTCGTCTGTGTCACAAGAACATGAGATGCCCCCAACAAGGCAGGTTTTCTTTTTAAATAAAGTAATCTCACACTTGTCATATTCCTCCCTGACAGGAAGACAAACCACAGTTTGTCTTCCTCACTTTGTGTTCCCCTCATCTTCTGGAAAAACATTTGCCTCCAGGGAGAAGATGATGAGGGCAGGGGGCGCAGCTATGTGAGTCCATGCTTCACACTGGTCCCTTTGTCACCCTTGGTAATTTATAGCAGTCCTCTGAGTACAACACCATCTAAATGGAAGGGTGAAGTTTTATCACGTCTCCTCATAAATGTGGACAGAATCCTCTCATGTGATAAACTTCCAAACCCAGAACACAAAATATTATTGTACATAGGTGATTTTCTTTTTTCTGTTTTTTTCCTGGGGTCTAAATTGTTTGTTCAGCGTCAACTGGGAGATAAAGCAGTGGCAGTCTCCCAGTATATACCTTTCTTCATTAGTGCCACAGCCCCCACAAATTGCAAGGCACCTTCACCCCTGCTAATTATAGAAGGAATAATTAACCTTACATGGAGATACTTCTGTGTAGTTTTTGGGTTCACATAAACATTTTCAGTTGTTGATCTTCACAACAACCCTATAGGCTGGCAGGGAAAAGGTAATTAATTAGTGGCACATTACACAGGCAAAAAGACTTCTTCAGAGAGGTTAAAATCATCTCATAAGTTAATAGCTATAACCAGACCCCAAAAGAATGTTTGTTTTTAAAATCAAATTATAGTGCTATTCCACTATATCACACTGTGTCCCAAATGTGAGAGTATACAAATGCAAGATGAATGGCCCTACAGTCACACCTTCAAGAAGTCATAATTTAGTTTCTATCTTTCAAGAACATGAAGGTAGAATTTCAAGAAGTCCTGGGTGATGTAATGTTAGGATAAATATGTAATCATAACAAAGGTTAGACTCCTAAAAGAGCATCCTTTTTCAAAGTCACAAATAGTTAAAGTAATTACAAAAGCAATTTCATGTTCTCATTTCAAGTAACACAAAGGGGATCTAAATAATGTTCCTCAGTTGTGCTTTTGATGAATCTATGGGACTTTCACTACAGAAAACCCAGAGCCCACAGCTGACCCAGAACATCCATGTCATGCTCCCAACACCCCTCCCTGACCTCACATGCTGGCTCTTTGTCCCTATTAATCTTCCTCCTTGATGCACCCACCTTCCAGATTCTTCATGTGTTTACTGACTTGGATTTTTTTGGCTAAGTATTGTAAATTCTTTCCTAAATATCAATGCAAAGTTAACCCAGACCTCAAAAGGAATAAGGAAAAAAAGTGAGATTGTATATTCTTTACAGTGGCCTATTCACTTATCCTACAGATGAGTTACATCACCAGATACCCGGAAACAAGAATTCCAAAAAAAACTTACACATTGACTAAAATGTTACAGTCCTTGCTCTGCTCATCTCCAAATATTTCTGTTTTCTATTGCATACTTTATTAAATCATCTGCTTCAGAAAACTCTATTTAGATTGAGGCAAAAAAGAATTGCTGATTGAAATATAAGGTCATTTCATGATTAATCATTTCATGTGTCATGGATCCTTGTCCCTTCTCTATTCCAATAAGAACAGCCGCGCTATTTAGTTCTGGCCACACCAGGGACCTCCATTCTTCAGCCCTTATCACCTTTCCATTTCCTCCGTAAATTATTATATGAGAAACTTCAGCTCCTGGGGCAAGAGAGATAGAAGTGAGGCAAATTTCTAAGCATCAATAAGTTCATTCTTTTATTTTTTAACTAAAGTCTACACATTACTCAAATTTCCTTAATTTTTACCCAGTGTCCCTTTTCTGTTTGAATATTCTCTTCAGGATACCACATAATATTGAGCTGTCATGTCTCTTTGGATTCCTCTTGGCTGTGAGTTTCTCAATCTTCATTTTTGAATGCCTTTTCGGTCCCTCTACTAAGATTTTCCCCATTTGTTTTTAATTGTAGTAAAATATACATAACATGAAATTTACCATCGTAACCATTTTAAGTTCAGTGATATTAAATACAATCATCATATGCAACCAACACCACCATCTATCACCATAATTCTTTTTGTCTTGTAACACTGAACCTCTTTACATACTAAATACTCATTTCCCATTCTTCCGACCCTCAGCACCTGACAACCAACATTCCATTTTCTGTCTTTATGATCTTAACTATTCTAAGCACTCATGTAGGAATGGATAAGAAGAGGGAAAGAATAAGTGAACCGATGCAAAGACACATAGTGAAAGACATTAATGGGCTTGAGTCTTAATAAGAAAAACAGGAGGGAACCTCCAAGGGTTGGGGGCTCAACTACTCTGCAAATGGAAAGAGGGATTTCATGGCAAAGAAAAGGACCAAGAACCAAGTCTTAAGAATTCACACACACACACACACACACACACACACTTACACACACACACATACACACACACACACAAAGCAGAAAAATAAAATGGCTAAGAAAGTTACAAAAGATGCTTAAATACAATGGTAATTAGAGAAATTAAAATTAGAACCATATATAATAATATTCCACATCAGCAAATTGACAAAATTTTTTTAAGTGTGAAAATTCTAAGTAATAATGAAAATGATAGGAAACGTAGAATGATTTACTGCCAATGGAAGCCAGGTGAAAAGGTAAAGTAGTTAAGGGAATGTGTCCTATTGCTCTGCCAAATATAAGGTCAGCAATTCCTTTTAAGAGGATGAGAAAGTTATGCTTCTTAAAGAAGAAGGAGGACGAGGAGGAGGAGGTGGAGGAGGAAAAGGAAGTAGAGGAAGAAGGAGAGGGAGAGGCAGATGCTACTGCAATGCTCTGAGTATAGTTTAACACCATTTCTAAATGTTCTACAACACTCCTATATAAGTAGAAAGCATTTTAATATAGAAGCAAGGTGTTTGGGTTTAATGTGCCACTTAGGGCCCAGAGATGGGGGTGGGGGGCATCGAGGGGCTACAACTAGAAAGCACAGTTTCATCTCTTGGCTGAAGGCCCAGCTCTCCATGGAGAGCTTAGTTCCTTATGGTAAGCAGGAGGGGCTGCAGCACCCATCTCCATCTGAGCAACTTAAAGCGCTCATTTCTCCACCACTGGCCTTGGCAAGAAGAATTGCTAATTGCATTTCTGGGGCATTGCTGGTCCTGAAACCTAGGTACATTGTGTTAGTCAGCTTTTGGTCACTGTTATAAAATACCTGAGACAATCCACTTAAAAACAGAAGACTTATGTTAGCTAATGGTTTTAGCAGTTTCAGTCCCTGTTCAATTTGCCTTGTTGCTTTGGACCAGTGGTGGCACACTACATGGTACGAGTGTGTGGCAGAGGAGGTCTGTTCACCTCATTGGTCACCAAGAAGCAAAAAGAGGAAGAGATTGGGTCTCCACATCTCCCTCAAGGGCATTCGCCAAGAGACCCAAATCCCTCCTACAAGACCCCAACTCCTAAGGGTTCTACTCTCTTCCAATAGTGCCACAGGCAAGAAACCAAGCTTTTAACACTTGAATCTTTGGGGAACATTTTTCCAAATAAGAGCACACATATAGGCCTAGGAGGGACTCTCTTATCTTGAACAAGTTGGTCTTCTATTGGGTTTGAGGCCCTTACCTGGGAATGAGATGCTGCATTTACAATATCACAAGCAAAAGACAGATGAAGGAAATGCCACAGGGGCTTGTCAGGCAAAGAGGGTAAAAGCAGAGAAGAGGGATATGGTGGAGATAAAGATACCAATCTGGCTGCTAAAACACTTGTAGAAAAAAATTGTAATTACCCAGAGGTACAAGATAAAGGACAGCAGCTGATCATGGAAGACCTCATGTGACCACAGAAGGCTGAGAAGGAATTAGAACTTTGTCTTATGGGCAATGGTGGCATGTGGTACTGAAAATTGTGATTAAGAGATGCAACGATGGACCAGAACTTAAAAACCTCTTCCTATGCTGTATCTTCTGTGATTTGTTTCTCCTTGCTTTGCATTGACACTCCTCATTAAACATAAGCAAGGGTAAGTGTGGAGGGCTTGGAAGTCTGCAGAGATAGCAGTCACTTAACATCCAGCCAGCAGGTCAAGAAAGCAGCAGTGAAGGCAAAAAGCAAACTTCCTTTCCCATAGAAGGACACCTCCATCTTCTTTGCCATTGAGTTGGATCAGCACTGGACAAATGACTTCCATTCATGGGGGGTGCCAATCTGAAATGAAATGAGCGACCATACTATTAAAGATTTTCCAACCTGGATAATTTGCCAAACTCCCTGTAAAAGGTTTTGGAAGATGTCAAGTGAAGATGGGAACTGACTTTCTGTTCTTATGCTTTTTTTTTTTTTTTGATACCAGAAATTGAAAACAGGGGCACTTAACCACTGACGCACATTCCTAGCACATTTTATTTTGTATTTGGAGGCAGGGTCTCTCTAAGTTGCGTATGCCCTGGCTCAGCTGCCAAGGCTGGCCTTGAACTTGCAATCCTCCTTCCTCAGCCTCTGGAGCCACTGGGATTACTTATGCTCTTAAAGAGGCAAGCAGCTCCCAGATGTTGAAAGCCACTCTGTGCTCTGTTAAGCCATGCTATGTGCCCTGGAGAGGTACAATGAGGAAGAAAGAATCTGAGAGTGGGGGGGAGAAAGCACAAAAATTGAATCTTCTGAGTATTTTGACCAAAGTCTTAGTATAAATATTCCGAAGGAGACATCTAACACCTTATCTTCAATTAGAAACAGGAAGAGGTCCCCTGTTAATCTGGAGTTTTTAGGAGAGGAATAGAGTGGAGGGATCTTTAAATTCTTACCTATAAATCTCTGTGTGATTTGTTGTTTTCAGGAAGTGTCTGGTTTAGAACCTCAGCATCACAGACCACGAGTAGAGACTTTGGCACACACTGAGTGGGGTTGCAGCATGGTTCTGCCTTCACTAATTCTGCCCTCGTGGATAAGTCATTTAACCTACTTTTGACTCATTTTCTTCATCTATGAAGTGGAGAAAGTAATAAAGTCTATCACCTCCAGGTTAAAGTGAGTATAAAATGAGTCAATACATATAAAGCACTGAATGTTCAGTAAGAGTCTCCAAATCATCGGTGATCTGTGTGTGTCTCTCTGTGTGTATGTGTGTCTCTCTCTGTGTGTGTGTGTATGTGTGTGTTTTCCAAGTAGAAAGACAAATTGTTCCATTTCCTATCAAAAAGCAAGCAATTTAATAACAGCTGCCAGAAGACAGTTCTGTTTTTCAAATCCTTCTTTGGTCACTGGTATTTGGGACTCCAGCTGTTGAAAATCCCATTCTTGCAAACTCTAATTCTCATGCAACTTAGATTTTTCATGCTGTGATCTTTGCTGCTCATCCTCACCCCTGTATTTCAAGAAACTGAGCTCTGTCCTGCTTGGTCAATCCACATAGTCCTGTGCCCATGGCTTCTGTAAACCTCCATAGAAATAAGAGGAATTTGAAATAACACATTCGTTTTGTATTTCATATCATCAAGCTGTTAAAATTTGGACATTGCCAGCTGCTTCATTTAATGTTTTGCTTATAACCACCTGTCTCCTATTTATTTTTAAGCATTTATTTTTTTACCACTATTCGATAGTAATTCAGCTTATTTTGCAATGTTATTATAATTATCTCATTTTCCTGTGATTTAAAATATTTACATCTAACATACTTCACTATCTTATTGACTTGTAAAATATTAATTTTTCTTCTGCATGCTTCCTTTATTTTCTTCTTTACTGACAGTCTGAATTAGAACTTGAATTAGGGCTTCAAGAAATAGCACAGGAAAAATTCTTGCTTTTCATCGTTTTAGCTTTTGCTTTATATATTTTTTCTCTTTATATGAATTTGGTTTGTTTGTTGGACTAATTGCAAAACAAACAAACAAACAACAACAACAACAACAAAAAAAAAAACCCTAAAGTGTCAAGATGAAATTTGTCCTCACTCTTTATCAGTCTAGGAGGCAAACAGCTCGCCTTTGTATCATCCAAACCTGCAAACTCCGGGCATTTGAGATCCTGTTCCTTCTTAGTTCAATTTGTTAGCATCAGTGTAATTCTGGATACTTTCTCTTTTATATTTTTCTTGAGTTTTATCCAACCATCTTCCTTTCTGTCATTTCATAATTTTAGCACATTTCAGCATTTTTTTGTTAGTATAATCTTTTGTTCTAATCTTTTCTTTATATTTATTAGTAATTTCTAAAACACTTTTCCATTCCAATTTGAAAACTTATATTTGTCTTACACAAACATTTGATGTTCTTTTTTTGTGTAAATATATCTTTTTTATTTCTATTTGGCTTATCTTAATTCTTCATTCTTTTAAATCTCCTTTTTCTTGATTTTTTTCTTTAATTTTTATTGTTGGTTGTTCAAAACATTACATAGTTATTGACAAATCATATTTCACACTTTGATTCAAGTGGGTTATGAACTCCCATTTTTACCCCGTATACAGATTGCAGCATCACATCGGTTACACATCCACTGTTTTACATATTGCTATACTAGTGTCTGTTGTATTCTGCTGCCTTTCCTATCCTCTATTATCCCCCATCCCCTCCCCTCCCATCTTCTCTCTCTACCCCTTCTACTGTAATTCATTTCTCCCCCTTGTTTTTTTTTCCCCTTTCCCCTCACTTCCTCTTGTATGTAATTTTGTATAACCATGAGGGTCTCCTTCCATTTCCATGCAATTTCCCTTCTCTTTCCTTTTCCCTTTTTAAATCTCCTAATCCTTGGAGTTTTAGTTTTGTTTTGCCTTAATTTATCTTATCCTATTTTGAATTTTAATATATTCCAATCATATATCTCTGCATAATTTTGTGTTGTATATTTATACACTTAGATTATTTTATTCAAGTATTGTAAATATTATTTAAAATTCATATTTACCTAATATATAATGATTTACAAGTTGTGTAGATTTTATGTAGGTAGATATTGTATAAAATATATAATATGTATACACAAAATGTAATACATTAAAGAATGTTGTTTCTCACTTTTTCCCTCTGACCATATAAGATCTATTTTTCTGTGTCTACCTTTTATTGTAAACCTTTGAATATTTATTGCATTGCTTAATGTTAGTTTCACTCTTAATTTTAATTTAGATTATATTCTATATTTTCATATATTTATCTATAAAAGTATCCCAATGTGACATATATTTGTGTATACATGTTATACACAAAGTTGAGATTAAAAAGCAGCTATGAGCTCTCAGATCAGGTTATTTCTGTTAACACATATGTATCCAGTGTGTGTAACATTAGAACATTCAAACAGTATAGAAAATTAAAGAATAATAATAATAAAAAAGCAGTTCTCTGTCCATATCCAGTTGTCTTGTAAGAGTTCACCACTCTTATATCCCCCAAAGCCATTATTATTACTGGTTTCATATCATTTCAGAAGTCTTTTTCTGCACAAATGAAAATATAAAGATGAAGAGGGAATTTCTATTCTACTTGATTTTCATAAGAAAAAAGTATGCTAATGAGAAACCAAAGGGCTTGTCAAACTTCAAATAAGTATTGCTTCACTAAAAAGACATTATTTTATGAATTATTCCTCTTTTTTCTCTCCCACAACTTCTCTCTAATGAGGATTGAACCCAGTGTCACTCTACCACTTAGCTACACCCTCAGCTCTTTTAATATATGTATTTTTTCTTCGCAACAGGATTTTGCTAAGTAGCTAAGGCTGGCCTTAAACTTGTGATCCTCCTGTTTCATCCTCTTGGGTAGCTGGGATTCCAGGCATGTGCCATAATATGCAGCTGAAATATTCTTTTTTAATTTAATAAATAATATTGTGGGTAAAAATGAAATAAAAAACTGGAGTCATTACTCATTTCTTAATATTATCTTTAAATGTCAGACAGTAACATTTATTTTTCTACTACAAAAGATAAAGAAATTGGCCTTTCTTCACTTTCCAAAACTCTTCCAAAATTCCATGCATTACATGATAAGTTTATTTTTAAATTCTATATAACACTTACATAGCTAGCCCTGCACTCTTTTTCTTTAAGCAGCTCTTGAGTTTCTTCATTTTTATTCCTCTATGAATTGACTGGGCGTCAAGATTATGTCTTAAATTCTTTCTTTTAAAAATTTTCATCTCTGTTTTATTTTATCTGTCATTAAAAGTTTTTTTTTCCTTTTAATTCCTTAGCTAACTAAATAATTCAATGAAAGAGTTGGCAGAAGACAAGAAGAGTTAATGGATGTGTAATTGATGTGATTCTGCAATCTGTATATGGGCTAAAAATGGGAGTTCATAACCCACTTGAAGCAAAGTGTGAAAGATGATATATCAAGAACTATGTAATGTTTTGAACAACCAACAATAAAAAATAAAAATAAAAAAATAAAAAAAAAGAATGCTCCTTGCCCTTAGAGAAACTGGGCACCACTGTTTCCTCCCAGGAAAGGCTGTATGACATTGTTACACTCCCACAATTTGGGACCATGAATGATTTTATTATGCTGTGAGGCAAAACATAACTCCAAATGTCAAGGTTTTGCCCCTGGACAAGCATATGTAATATATTGAATTAACATTAGCATAATTTCCCCAAAAGATTCTCATTAGAATAGTCCCCCCTAGAGAAAATTTTTTTTTTAAAAAAACAACAACTATATATATTTTCCTTTCTTTAGAGGAGCCATGGAGAACTGACTAGGCTTATAATAATCCTGCAAAGAATATTAAGAATGAAGACTACAACACTTTGGAAAGATAGCTCTTGTAGAAAAAAAAATAGGACTTTCTTAGGTAAAAAACTGCCTTCTTAGAAATCCATAGGAACTTACAAATTGATCACTATCCAGATCCCTTTCTCTGGGTCTCAGGGTGACCTTTACACAGAAATGACAGATTTTTAATAACACATTCTTGGGTCCCCTTTGTTAACATTCCAAAGGAAGAGCTTGATTCCATTTTAAGTGACAGTAGAGTCCATTTAAATAAAACAAGACCCCGTTTATTAATATTTAATTAGCTTTATTATGGGGAGTGTTGTACAGGACCTACCTACATGTAAATTGTATGATTATTTTATTACAATTACATATCTGTATCTATATTTATCTGAAACACAGAAATAAACCCATTCACTTACATTGAACTTCTTTTTGATTGAGATGCTAAGAATACGTAATAGAGAAAGAATAGGTGTACAATAAATGATGCTGGAAAAACTGAAGATCCATATGCAAAACAATGAAATCAGATTCCTGTCTCTCACCATACTCGGAAATCAACTCAAAATGGTTTAAAGATGTAAGTATAAGACAAAAGGAATAAAACTACTAGTAGAAAACATAAGGGAAACGCTCCATGATATTAATCTTGACATGGATGGTTTTGAAGAAGATCTCAAAAGCACAGGCAAGCAAAATAAATGAGATGACAACAAACTAAAAAAAAAACTTTTTACAGGAAAGTAAATAATCGAGTGAAGAGACAACCTACAAGTGGGAGAAAATATTCACACACCATACATCTGAAAGGTGTTAATACCCAGCATATATAAGTAACTCAATAGCATAAAAGTAAATAATTTAAAAATAGACAAAAGACTGGAATAGGTATTTTTTAAAAGAGAACATACAAATGGCTGATAGGTACATGAAAAAGAATGTTCAACATCACTAGTCATTAGTGAAATGGAAACCAAAACTGGCTTAGATATCACTTTATCCCAATTAGAATAATTCTTATCAGAAGGACAAAAGTAATCAATATGGGTATGGATGCCAGCATTTTGTTTTGTCTCTTTTATCTGTTGACATGAAAGTAAACTAATATAGTTACTATGGAAAATAGCGTAGATGTTCCTCAAAAAATAAAAACAGAACTACCATATGGCTATGGTTTAGGTATGGTTTGTCTTCCAGAGTTTTATGTTCTGAAAGCTTGGTCTCCAGGGTGACAATGTTTAAAGTTGGTGGTACCTTTAAGAAGTGGAATCTAGGGGCAGGTGACAGGATGATGACTACCTTTGTGAAGCTATCCATGCTAGTCTTGCAGCAGTGAATTAGTTCCTGTGAGAGTGGGTTGCTACAAAAGAGTTAATCTAGCCCTCCACATTCTCTTGCTTCTTTCCCTGTCATGTGATCTTGTCCACACATGTCACTCACCGTTCTTGCACATGTTCCTGCTATGTGATGCCAACTACCATACTGTGATGCAGATAGGGGTCCCCACCAGACACTGGAATCATGCTGTTTAAACTTTCTAACCACCAGAAATGGAAGCTAACTAGACCACTTTTCCTTATAAAGTACCCAGCCTTCAGTATTTTTTTTACAGCAACATTGAAAGGACTAAGTCACATATGACCCAGCAATCCCACTACTAGGCATATATAAAAGGGAAATGAAATCAGCATGCTGAAGACACCTCTGGATTCTTACGTCAATTGCAAGACTTATTCACCATAGCCAAGATATTGAATCAACCTAAGTGTTTGTCAATGGGTGAGTAGATAAAGAAAATACGGCATATATATGCAATGGAATATTATTCAGCCATTAACAAGAAGAAAGTCCTCTTATTTATGGCTACATATATACTATGTTAAGTGAAACAAGCCAAGCATAGAAAGGCAAATACCACATGGGATCACTCATATGTGAACTTTAAAGAAATTGCTCTCATGGGGAGCAGAATAGTAGTTATTAAGTGGGGTGGGGGTGGAGGAGGGAGGAATAGGGGAATAGAGTGAATCTGGTATGTGGCTACAAAGTGCTGGCTAGGATAAATAAGTTCTGATGTTCTATTTCACAGTAGGGTGATTATGGTTAATAATGTTGCTTTAATATTTCAAATTATCTAGAAGAAAGAAGTTTGAAAGTTCTCAACACACACACAAAAATAACAACATGATGATATACAAGAAGGTGCTAACACTATGTATAACAAAAAGAAACTAATTAAAAAAAAATAATGTCCAACACCAGACCACATGTAGGAGTAATTCTATTTTTGTCTGAATGTACATATACTGATAAATGTCAATGGAAGTCAGATAAGTGAAAAATATAACTCATTCCTTCTGACTGAAAAAATATATATAGCATGATGGATATGCTAAATATCTTTCTTTGATTATTAATGTGTATATGTCTTAAAACATCATACTGTATTCTGTAAATATATATAACTGTCATGTTATATATATTTACATATATATGATAAATATATGTAAATATATTTACATATAAATATATGTACATATAAATATATGTACATGTAAATATATGTACATATAAATATATGTAAATATATGTTATATATATTTACATATATATATATATATATATATATATATATATATATATATATATATCATGTCATGTATCAATTAAAAACAGAATTTTAAAAAATAAAAAAAAATGTAGGTAGATTTAGAGACAGTATGACCTAAGATTCTTAGAAGTACTAGATTTTTTTCCCCCAGAGTTTTAGTATTGGAACAAATTGTACCTTCAGCTCACAATCAGTAATTTCCTCAACCATAAGTCATTAGATGGAAAACCCTAAATCAACTAACCTATGGATCATATTCTTCCTGTTTTAAAGTTTCTTGTGGTTTAAGTTGCAAACATATTTATTTTTACTTATTTTCATATATTGCACATTTCCCAAACTCAAAATAATATTCTATTTTCCCCAAAGGGAGTCTTCTACTTTGTCAAACCATGTATTTGTGAGTGATGGGTTTGTTCTCACAACCTGATCCCAACAATATTTTTAGAAAATGGAAATTTTCCATTTGATATCTTACATAGGAATTTGGTAAGTTTCAACTAGAACAACTGCTAATGCTCACTTTTATGGCATTTATTAATTACTCAATATCTGTGAAAAGTATGTAAAACTGAAACTTTTTTGACCTATGAATGCTTATTCATGGAAAGGGTATAACCAGGGACCAAAAAAAAAATCATAAGTTCAATATACCTGAGCAGTTGTCAGGTCAATGAAAGACAATAAAAGTAGACCAGGACTACTGCGGGCCTATAGGGGTGAGGGTGCTTCTTTAAAAGAGCCAATTTATGACTTGAAATTATGTTAGTAATTGCTCAAATAATCAAAATCGGGTATGAGTATGTTTCCTGAGAGGGGAAATCTTGTTAGTCAGCTTGAGCTATCTTAACAAAATACCACTGGGTGGCTTAACCATAGAAGTTTACTTTTTTATAGTTCTCAAGGCTGTAAGTCCATGGTTAGTGTGCCAGCATTGTAGGTCTCTGGGGAGTACTTTTTCAAGCTTGTAGATGGGCACAGTCTTGCTTTATTTACATGATTTTTTTAATATGTGGAAGTAGAGAAAGAGTCATTAGATGGAATACCTGAAATCAACTAACCCTAAATCAACTCCCTCTTCTAATAAGACTACTAATCCCATTAAATTAGGACCCCACTTAATTTAATGTGAGCTCATTTACTATAAGTACATTTCTCTGGATTCTTACTAAATCTAAAATTGTTTCTTCAGGACAGTAAAATGCAAACAGTGTTCAAATATCAGAAAATCGCCATCTTCCTGACTCTCTTTGTATGCTGCTAGTTATATGTTTAATGTTGAGGTGACATAAGAACAAAAATTTATTTCTATCAGCATTTTATATTATTTTCCCAAAATACTTTTGTGGAAAATCTCATATGATTTCATTATTGTAGTTCATGCATGGGTCCTAAAGCAAAATGTCTATGCAAATGGAGCTCCTTCAAAGGCAGTAGAGTAGCTGTACGTGTATATGGTGGAAATTATCATGTTCTTTTATAACTTATATTGGATTTAATTCTAAATTTTATACCTAAATCGTGACCTGAAAAATTCTAGCATGTACTTTTATGACCCTACAAAATAGGCAACTACTCTTGATGATTGGAGTAGATTAATTTAGGTACAAATAAGAGAGAAGCTACTATAATTAAAATATTGCATTCATTAGAAACTAAACAGTTCAAACTATGTGCTAGAATCTCTCTTTATCATAGGGTGAAAAATGGGGTGGTAGTGGAATAAGGGTACATATTTGGGCCTTTCCCAAAGAAAAGTACTGTAGATCATTATTTTTGATTAACACATTCTTGGGAAGTTCTAGATGGGTTCCATGTCAACAATTTATATTTTCTCAAGTGGGAAAACTAATGCCATAACAGGGACAAATCCATCTGTGCACTAATCCAATCCAAGTCTAACTTAGTAGTGACAAACTTTATTATACTAGTAAAGCATATTTAAGACCATGATTCCTCTTTTCCCCATGTAGGTAGAGAAATTCGTCCTCTGAGATCATAGCACATTCTATGCATGCCCCCAGCAAAGTGCTTATAATTGTTTGTTTAATTGCCTGATACCTCCTTTCAGATAATAACGTCATTGATTGCAAGCAATACATCTCATTATCCTTTGGTATGGTAATAGAAATAAGGATATAAAAACAGTTTTTGGATTACTCTCAATCAATGCAATTTTGTGAATTTATATAGTGGAGTTCAAAATTAGCATTTTTTGATGCCAGGAGCACAAGACCAGAGGTGACAGAGGTAGGGTAGGATGTCAGGCCCCCAGGTAAAGAATTCTCATCTCAATTGAGTCAAGTCTTTAATACTAGCTAAATTTACCAGCACCGTGGATAGCTCTCTGGAGGCTGTGAGAGGAATTATTCTTAGATTTTTAAAGATAGACTTCATGTGTAAAAAGCTCAGAATAATGGTATAAAGATCCATAGTTGGTAAAACAACTTTAATGATATATATATATATATATATATATATATATATATATATATATATATATTTTTTTTTTTTTTTTTT
>NW_025999945.1:4092152-4097371 GCF_001458135.2 Marmota marmota marmota | reverse complement strand
TTTTTTTTTTTTTTTTTCTCCTTGATGCCCTTGGGGGTCCTATCTCATTACTTTTCTCTCACCCCATATTAACAGCTTTAATAACATCTTCATTAAAAAATGAAGTTTAGTTCTTACTGGCCACTCTATCAGGATATCTGCACCCTCAAAAGGATATAATTAATCCACAGGATTGTCTTCTACTATGGAAGCAGTTGTTTTCTTTCGATGTCCTTTATATTTTCCTAGGTTAGGAGAAGGGACCCTGGTCCTTAACAGACATGAAACGGAGAGACAGAGAATATCTTGTTACATCCTTTGAGGTCTCTGAGTTGACTTAAAAAAACTAAACCCAATATTGTTTTTGCTTCAGATCTTCTATTGTCTTTGTCGGTATTCATCTTAGTTCCTGCGTGCTTAATAATATAGCTTTATCTCTGGCAAATCATGACTGAGATATAATAAATACATCATTAGGTAAGCAACCTGAGCTGAAAATTGGCTATATTTTTAAAATGCTGATGTATGGAATTTGGAGGTCTTACTTTACCTGACAGATGGCAAAAGAAAATTAAAGAAAATGGTCACAGCGGATCCCTTCCTCCACAGTTCAGTGCTTTGTTAAATAAGAATAAGTCTATTTAATTAATATTGATTTAACACTGACTGTCCTTGAGACATATTACCTTTTGACACATTTTTACCTTCAAAACTGCCAAAATTGCAAAATGTATAATAACAAATTCAAATCCATTTCTAAGCTCGGGTTATTGTGGTTTGTTATCACAAATTCCCAGCAACTCCAGGAAGGAGCTATATGTCTTCACAAGTGGCAATGTCTTTATTTATGACCTCCAGTGATTAGTTAGCTTTGTCAGAGATTTCTCAGAGAAAGGCCCAGATCACCCAAGGGTGGGACTTGAGAGAAGAATAAAAGATTCTGACTCTTTACCTTATGATCTTGGCATTTGTGAGAAAATGACAACCTTACTTTCATAGGAATATTAGCTGCTTATTTATTTCTAATCAATAACCCAAAGGAGGCATTTGCTTATCAGCTGGAAGAACAGAATAAATTTGTTATTCTCGCCACCTTCTATCTAATTATTTCAATCATGGTTAAGTAACCAGCAAGCCTCGTATACCTGAGGTAAGACTTTTATTTATTAGAAAATCTTATGCAGCTTACTCTTTGTTTTCTTCCAAGTTGTAGAGAAGACCTTAGGTAATATTTCCTTGTAGTAAAACCATGTCTTTCTGTGAGGGGTAATGTACATATCACCAGACTTAGAAAGCACTTTTGAAATCCATACTCTATTTTCAATCTCAGAATCCTGGGCCCTTCTGCAGGTAGCCATTCTATCTATAACCTATGGGTACATCACTCACCCATGTAAGTCATATGCATATAATTATGATAGAGTTATTATATTACTGTACATGTAAATTATCCCCACAGTGCCTTAAGGAACAAAGCCCTCCTCTGTGCTATGCTGTAAATCACAGTATTTTTCCTAACTCTGATCCCCCATTGAGTGAGAGGCCAAATACCTGCTGAGCCTTCCAAGTGGACGATGATTGGAGAAGGAGTTAGAAAGAACTTGTTTTAGCCCTAATCTTCCCTGGAAGGCATTTACCCCTGGAAGTTCTCTGCCCAGATCTGGGTAAAAACATTTGCAGTGTGTTTACAGAATACTGTGATCATAGACTCTCCTCCAGGGATAAAAAAGAACTAGAAGAGTCAACAAAGCAAAAAATCTCAAATATATTCCTCTGAATTTTCTCTCACTTTATTCCTTGTAATTAACTGAGAAAATCTTGGGACGAGGGCAAATCATTGACTTATCTTCTCTAAGGGAGGATGCATGGTTGTTCATGCCTGGTATATTTTGGGGTGGCTTAGGCTAAATAGTGGGGTATGAAAAGGACCAAAACAAAACTAGTTGACTGAAGAGAATGATTCTGAGTTGATTCTTGAAGTCATTGCTGTAAAAATGAGAAGGCCATCTCTGGAGGAACTTTTGCCAGGAGCATCAGGGCCTGCCACCCTTAATTATTATTGCTGTGAGAATCAAATTTTGCAGAAATGGCTGCCTTGTTTTCCCTCCTGGCCTAATTTTGTTCTCCTTCTCTGCTTTGTTTCTGCCATAAAGACATTGTCCTTTTTCTGGGTTATGAGTCTGGTCTCTCTTAAGATCCACAAATGTAACTCACTTCTACTGTCCTTGAAATAAATTGTTAAAAAGAATAGACATTATGATGTGTTGAGGATATAATAGGAGCATCACATACACACACCTCTGTCTGAAAACCAGTCGATTAACAATTGGAAGAGTCATATAATTGCCACTGGTAATATTCCTTTTCTATTCTAATCTCTGTGACAGCCTGTCCAGTTGGCATCATATTCTAGAAGCACAAATAGCCACATTTCAGAAGAGATTTCTAGCAACTTAAAAATCACAGGATAGCCAGGTGCGGTGGCTCATGCCTGCAAACCCAGTGGCTTGGGAGGCTGAGATAGGAGGATCAGGAGTTCAAAGCCAGCTTTAGCAAAAGCAAGGTACTAATCAACTGTGAGACTCTGTCTCTAAATAAAATACAAAATAAGGCTGGGGATGTGGCACAGGGATCAAGTGCCCCTGAATTCAATCCCTAGTATACAACCCTCAAAAAGTCCTAAGATAGGTCTTAGCAGAGTCTCTCACACACATCTCAGTATCATCTTTAATCATAAATTAATGACTGTGATAATTTCCCATGTGGGCATCTTCCAGGAGTTCTTTGGGTTAATGCACCACCATTGGTGTGAAGCTTTCTAATTCTTATCCTGTATTTAAAAACAAAAGAAGAAGAGAAAATTATGTTTTTGGGAAAACGATGGGAATGATAAATTGTGTTTATTATTTTCAACTAAATCACAAGATATGTGTGTTGCTTCCCGCCCCCCCAAAAATGTTTTGCATTATGATGTAATTCAGATAGATGTACCCCCAAAGGTCCATGTTAAAGGCTAGGTCACCAGCTTGTGGTGCTGTTGGGAGATGGTGGAACCTACATGATATGGAGTCTATTGGAAGGAAGTTAGGTCATTGGAGACACGCCCTTGAAGGGATATTCTCTCTCTCTCTCTCTCTTCTTCCTGGCCACCATGAGGTGAATAAATATGTCTCCTGTGCCATAAAAGAAACATACCAAGTGACCATAGATTGAAACCATGAACCAAAATAAAATTTTCTCCTCACAAATTATTTACATTAGGTACTTTATTACTTTATGACAGTAATGGGAAGCTGACTAACACATTATTTCTTCAAACATAACATGGGATACTTACAGAGTTCATGTAAGAAATACCCATTGATAAGCCATACCAGTTCCTTGTTCAATATTTCTAAGAAAGAACAGAAAGAAAAGAATGCATTTTTCATCTCCCTTAAATGAATCATGGAGTTCTGGTTGCACATCATTGTCACCATTCATTTCTGTTCCAGAAGAAACTGTTTAAGAGATGGGAAAACATCCCACCTTTGTAGAAAATTCATAGTCATCATCAAAGTTACTATGTTGTCTTTTTTTCCTAAAAAGTGAATATTTAAAACAAAAGACTCTGACAAGCAACGGTAGGACTGATTCAAAGGTTGTGTTATCAGAACTGTTAGTAACCAAAGATTTCTAGATATTGATTCACTTACTTAACATATTAGTCTGAGCACCTACAATATGTGCAACATTGTGCAAATAGAATTGTCATGTCTAATGAACACAATCTCTTGGAGGCTGTAGACCTGGAGACTGGAGAATACAAATATATAAGCCATTGATTACACTCTAGTGTCTTGCTGCAGTCTGGCTGGGCACAAAATAACCGAGCCGCCATGAGGGACTTGTAGGTTCAAAACAGGAACTCCTTTATTCCCGAACTCCCGTGAACACCACCCACTTGGCCCTTCCAGGAAACACCACCAACCGGAAATCCCTCCTCCAGCACTTCCCCAACCAAAGGGAACTCTCCAGGAATCCCCTGGAGAACTCCAAAGTAGCAGCTGAGGGGGACTGCAGGGGTCTAATATCTAATATACAATTGAATACACAGCTTAACATAACCATCATCATCTCAATGGCTCACTGGGCGTCACCTCTCAACCACTGTGTTCTGGCAAAAATGCCATGAGTCATTCCGACTTGGCTGTGGCTCTCAGCATCCTCTCTCTGGGATTGAACTCAGAAACTCTTAACCCTGAGCCACATCCTCAGCCTTTTTAATTATTTATTTATTTTTTAAGATAGAGTCTCAATAAGTTGCATAGAGCCTTGCTAAGTTGCTGAGGCTGGCTTTGAACTCAAGATCCTCCTGCCTTAGCCTCCTGAGCTGCTGGGGTTACAGGCATGGGCCCTCACATTCAGCTAAACTCTAGTCTCTTGTTACCTTCAATTGTCTTCTGCCTTATTTTTCATTGTAGATAAATAAAAATTATTACAAGGCTAAAAAACTGAAGCTATCTCTAATTTGGGCAAATTTTATAAACTAGAGAATAAATTTCAGACCATGAAAGAATCATAGGCTTGCAGCTTTGGAACCTAAAAGTGAGCCTCATATTTCTCTACCTGTTTACTAACTATGAATGTCATCACCTGTGGTGAGCCGTTCTAATTAGACCGTGGCCGCCATTAGAAGATGGCGCCAGCTTCCACTGTGGCCTGTGATAAACAACTCTTAATATGGAGAATTGGCACGCAATCCCTTACCACCCTATGAGAAAGGTCCACGTGGCAGCTTAAGATTGGTATGCTGGAGGCTTTATTAGGCTGTGCTTGGGCGCTCGGCGATGGGTCACTAGAAGATGGTACATGAATCAAGGCCTGAATAAACTGCTGAAAGAAGAATCCTGTGTCGTGTTTTCCCTTGCCGGTGAGGGGTCGCGGCAATCACCCTTTTTTTTTTTAGAATATTTTAAATTTAATCTTGTATTTATTTTATTACCTTGTTTCATGTTTTAATTTATTATATATTTTTTAAATTTTTTATTGTTGGCTGTTCAAAACATTACATAGTTCTTGATATATCATATTTCACACTTTGATTAAAGTGGGTTATGAGCTCCCATTTTTACCCCATATACAGATTGCAGAATCACATCAGTTACACATCCATTGATTTACATATTGCCATACTAGTGTCTGTTGTGTTCTGCTGCCTTTCCTATCCTCTACTATCCCCCCTCCCCTCCCCTCCCCTC
>NW_025999945.1:4072879-4090057 GCF_001458135.2 Marmota marmota marmota | reverse complement strand
CATTCCATTATGATCAGATAAGATGCATGGTATTATCTCTACTCCTTTATATTGTCTAAGAGTTGCCCTGTGACATAATATATGATCTATTTTTGAGAAGGATCCATGTGCTGCTGAGAAAAAAGTGTAACTGCTTGATGTTGGGTGGTATATTCTATATATGTCAATTAAGTCTAGGTTATTAATTGTCATCACCCTTTTCTATATACAAATTGTTAGGCTTTCTCTTTATATAACAAAGAAGAATGGACCAGCAAGAGACATACACCTGTGAACAGTGCTCAAACAATCTCAGGTATCTACTGAGTATTTCATTAGCCATGCCTGTGTTCAGAATAATTTATGGACCTTGGATCCCTTGTTTGCTCACTATTAGCTGTTGTTAGACCATGCTAATTCCCTGCAGTCCCTCGGTTTACTGCTCCCAGGGAAGAGGTACAATCTTGCCCAGCTGTGCTGAGTTAGTTATCACTATCACTAATTTTCTGCCAGAATCTATGAGTATTGTCACATTTAATGCTGTTCCGATAAAAACATTTGCTCCTTGGCAGTGCTAGTAAAGAGTTTGAGCTTGATGGAGAAACTATCGAAAGCCCCCAAGGGGGTAAAACATGACTGTGGAACTTTTTCATGAGAAAAACTGACCACCTATTAGGCTTGCATGGCAGATCAAAACAAAAAAAGAGAATTAAGCAATCAGCTCATGAACCAAAGATTTCTAGATATTTATTCACTTACTTAACATATTAGTCTGAGCACCTACAATATGTGCAACATTGTGCAAATAAAATTGTCATGTCTGTTGAACACAATCTCTTGGAGGCTGTAGACCTGGGAGTGGATCGGTGTTCCCACTGTACTGAGTGGTGCAACCTAATCCAAGCTGCTTAATTTTGTGAGAGTCTGACTATCAATCTATTCAATGGTCAGTTACTATATAGTGGATTTATTTAATATACAATATATCTATATGATAAAATCCATATCATAATCATTCATGTCTCAACATTTTTTTGCATTTTAATTATTTATTTATTATAATTTGTTATACATGATGGCAGAATGCAATTCATTTCATATTACACATATAGAGCATAATTTTTCAAGTCACTGATTGTACACAAAATATTTCACACCATTTGTGTCTTCATACATGTACTTAGGGTAATGATGTCTAACTCATTCCACCATTAGTCCTACCTCCTTGCCTCCTCCTTTCCCCTTCCTCCCCTTTGCCCTTTCTAAAGTTCCTCCATTCCTCCCATTCTCCCCTCCATTACCCTTATGAGTCAGCATCCTCATATCAAAGAAAACATTGAGCCTTTGTTTTGGGGGGATTGGCTAGCTTCACTTAGCATTATATTCTCCAACTTCTTCCATGCAAATGTCATGATTTTATTGTTTTTTAATGCTGAGTAATGTTCCATTGAGTGTATATACCAAAGTTTCCCTATCCACTCATCTACTGAAGGGAATGTTGGTTGGTTCTATAATTTAGCTATTGTGAATTGTGCTGCTATAAACATTTATATGGCTGTGTCCCTGTAGTATGCTCTTTTTAAGTCCTTTGGGTATAAATGGAGGAGTGGGATAGCTGGGTCAAATGGTGGTTCCATTCCAAGTTTTCCAAGGAATCTCCATACTGCTTTCCAGATTGGCTGCACCAATTTGCAGTCCCACCAGCAATGTATGAGTGTGCCTTTTTCCCCACATCCACACCAGCACTTATTGTTGTTTGTATTCTTAATAGTTGCCATTCTGACTAGAGTGAGATGAGATTTTATAGTAGTTTTGATTTGCATTTCTCTAATTGCTAGAGATGTTGAACATTTTTTCATATGTTTGTTAATTGATTGTATATCCTTTCCTGAGAAGTGTGTGTTCAGGTCCTTGGCCCATTTATTGATTGGATTATTTGTTTGTTTTTTTGTTTGGGGTGTTAAGGTTTTTGAGTGCTTTATATATCCTAGAGATTAGTGCTGTAAGTGATGTGCTTGTGGTAAAGATTTGCTCCCATTCTGTAGGCTCCCTATTCATCTCACTGATTGTTTCTTTTGCTGAGAAGAAGCTTTTCAGTTTGAATCCATCCCATTTATTGATTCTTGGTTTTAATTCTTGTGCTATAGGAGTCTGATTAAGAAAGTTGGGGCCTAATCCAACATGATGGGGATTTGGGCCTACTTTTTCTTTGATTAGGCACAAGATCTCTGGTTTAATTCCTAGGTCCTTGATCCACTTTGAGTTGAGTTTTGTGCACTGTGAGAGGTAGAGGTTTAATTTGATTTTGTTACATGTGCATTTCCAGTTTTCCCAGCACTGTTTGTTGAAGAGGCTATCTTTTCTCCAATGTATGTTTTTGGCACCTTTGTCTAATATAAGATAACTATAGTTATATGGGTTAGATTCTGTGTCGTCTATTCTGTACCATTGGTCTACAGGTCTATTTTGGTGACAATACCATGCTGTTTTTGTTATTATTGCTCCTTGATGTTGATTTATGGGCTTATTTTGAGAGTCAGGCATTAAGAGGCCCATGTCTTAAGACAATAAGATATCCATGATAAAGAGAAACTTTTTCTGACTTAGTAGATCCAAATATTAAAAGAGCACATAGATCTCCCTCCACAGCCTACTTATCCTAGTTGCCTTCTGGATTCAGGAACTCTATTCCTGAGATGTGTCATAACTCCTCTTGAGAATAAAGACTGGCCTATTTGCATCTACCTCACCTCATCCTCAGCCTCACATCTTGTAAAGATAATTGGTAATCATTTCTTTATAGGAGGTAAATGGACTATAAAGTTAAAACAATTCAGATTGTTTTAGAGAACTGTAACTAGGGCAGGATTATCTGTGAGCAGAGTGCTTTTGGTAGTAGGTCCACCTGCTGAGCCATCCCTGTGGGTTTGACTACCTGTGTCCATCTCAGATCAGGAGAGATGGGGAGCCAAAATGGAAATATTTAGATGTAATATTATGCTGCCTAGTTCTCCTACTACCTTGCCCCTATTTCTAACACCCACATGCATATGCACAGCACACATATACACATATTTTTCTGTCAAGACTTCACTCATGTTTCAAAACTCTACTGAGAAATGGTCTGAATTTGAAAAGCATCTGCTTGATCATGGTTTATCATTAATAGCTTCCTACCTTAGTTAATCACTCTATGGTCTTCTACACTCTCTCCCCTGTTCCTCTCAGCACATCCATCTCCAAGGTCTTCCAGCTCTCTCCCACTGTTGGCTACTCCAGACCTTCATTGAACTCAGCAGCATATAGCTGGAAATGCAATCTTTCTTGACAACCCAAAATGGCATAGGCCTTCTTCCCACCTCAGTCTTTTTGACTTCTTCAACTCATCACGCCAGTATGGTATCTTTAATGTTCAAAATATTGACAGGCTGGTGTTTATGAAAGAAATGACCATTTTTAATTTCTATCTTAAGCTCATCTTTCATATTTGGATGAGAACCAAGGAAAAAGCTAATTATTGCCTCATTATAAATGAAGCATAATAGTAAGACCAGAGCAAAATTATACTTGGCATTTGGTAACACTGATTTATGGCAATGCTTCTCATACATAAGTTTGCATAAGAATTATCTGAAGAATTTGTCAGAAATGAAGAATTCCAGTCTCAGTTCTCAGAATCTCAAAGCCTTAGGAGTTCTCCAAGTAAGAGGATATTAGGAGGTTCTGATGGAGGAGGTCTGTGGAAACACTTTGCAAAATACTGGTTTATAGTTAGAGAAGAGCTTGGCTTTATAATTTTCTGTATACTGAAATCATTACTCCTATATCCATGGCTTCTATGGTTATTGGACAGAAATGTCATTGAACAAAATTAAAGGGAATAGAGAAATTTAAGGCTCATCTATGCCATAAATGATGTTATCATCTTTCTAAAGGCAATCAACTTTCCTTTCATCAAAGATTCAGATTTTCTAGTTGGCAAACTGACTGCCCCATCCCCAGATTAAACAAAATCCTAGTGGATACCTTGATCTTTCTGCTACCAATAACATTTAAGGAATTTATTACCTAAAATGTTAAATCCTGGGTTAAAAATACAATAATATTACAACTTAAAGTTTTGCATTGAACCCTCCATTTAATTTATGCAATAAAGGAATATTAATCATTGTGAAGAGATGTTTCAAATAGTTGTTGGGTTTAAGAAATACATACAAATAAGCAATAAAAATAGGAAGGTAAATCTAGGTTTGCAGGTGTTATTATTTAACTGTGCAACTGAATATTTATTTTTGAACATTTAAAAATACATGTACATATGAAGTATTACAAATGAAAATATAAATTGGGAAAATATGACAATGTTATATATCTTGACTGAAAATATTGAAAAATCATTTATAAACAAGGATGTTTAATGTAGAAATACACACACACACACACACATACACTAATCCACATGTTCAACAAAAGTTTGTTTGTTAGATAATTGATACTTCATCTATCTTATGACATCATGCAGTCTCATAAATAAAAATTGTGGAAGAAATACTTATAGGCATGAAAAAAGTATTTATCAGGTAAATTTGAATAAAAAAGCAGTTTATAGAAGACTACAAATGCTAAAATCCCATTTCAAAGAAAATACATACATTTGCACTTACACAGGCATGGAACAAAGTCTAGAAAATTTTATAACCACATAAAATGTGTGTGTGTGTGTGTGTGTGTGTGTATATATATATATATATATAAACAATGTTTATTGTGAACATTACACAATATGTGTGTATATATAAACATATGTATACATATATGTAATTTGTATATTTATATATATAAATATACATATACATATTGTGTAATATTCAAAACAGGTTAAACATAACTATCTCCACAAACATTCAGAATTTTTTTGTAGCACTCATCAGGGGCACTTTACCACTGGGCCACATCCCCAGCCCTTTTTTCTATTTTATTTAGAGACAGGGTCTTACTGAGTTGCTTAGGGCCTCGCTTTGGACTTGCAATCCTCCTGCCTCAGCCTCTTGATCTGCTGGGATTACAGGCATACACCGCAGCATCCAGCAGCATTGTTGGATGGTAAAAATTTTCAAAATCCTTTCTTCTAGCTTGTTCAAATATATAGCACATCAGTGTCATCTATAGTCATCTACTGTGCAATAGCACACAAGAGCATCTTGCCCCCATCTATTGTCACTAAGTATCCATTGATCTCTTCTTTCCATAGCTTCTTCCCTCCCTCCCTACTACTTTCCTCAGGCTCTGGTTACCACCATTCTTAACTTCTATGTGACCAACTTTTTTACATTCCACATTTGAGTGAGATCATGCAGTACTTGTTTTTCTGTGCCTGGCTTATTTCACTTAACATGATGATCTCCAGATCCATCCAAATCTCTAGGAAATTTAATTAGTGCTTTGAGTGATTTCCTGTTACCTAATCTGTGCATTTAGGTCCATAAATTTCTATCTCACTAAAGCTTTAGTGCTGCAAATTTCATCACACTGTATTTTTATTTCATAGCTCAGTATACTTTTAATTTTCCCTTGAGATTTCCTATTTGGCCTATGGATTATTTAAAAATGTGTTATTTAGTCTCCAAGCATTTGAAAACATTCCTATTAACTTTCTGTTATGGATTTCAAGTTTAATTTCATGTGGTTGGAGAACATACTGCATTATTTCAACTTTAAAGAAAATTGTTGAAGTTTTTCTAATGGCCTAGGATTTGGTATGTATTCTTTAGACACTTAAAAAATGTGTTTTCAGTTGTTGGAGGAGTTTTATGAATGCAAAATTAGATCCTATTAATGGCATTATTGAATTCTTCTATGATCTTGTTGATTTTCTGTTTATTTTACCAATGTTAAGAGAGGGGACATTAAGTCTCCAAATTGTGGATTTTTCTACTTCTTATTTCAGTTCTGTCAGTGAGCTTCACATAACTTGCAACTCAATTATTTGGTCCATACGTATTTAAAATTGTTATGTCATTTAGTGTATTGAGACCTGTTATCTTATAAAATCACAATCTTTGGCACTTTCTTTCTTTCTGTTTTTGTTTTTGCTTTGGTTTTGTAGCCTACTTTATCTGATACAATATAACCATGTCCTCATAAATGCTCCCTGGGTGTCTTTCTAATGGTCTTCGTCCTGGAGTGGATACATCAGCTGTAGTATCTTCCCACCTCAACCCATATTCTCACACATACCTTTAAACAACCTTCCTTTCCCAGGATTGCCCACATCTCTCCCTTTAGTGTCCCACTTCTTTAAAAGAGCAAATTGAAGCATTTTGATCTTTGTTCCTTGGTAAATGTGCTTCCATGAAAACTGACATTTTCACAGGAAACAGTCCTGATCCCCAGTGAAAAGAAAGTCTGCTTGTTAAGAGATCACAGTAACCTTGCTGTCTCCTTACCAGTCCCCTAACTCTTAGCTTCAGCATTTGCCTCTGATTTTTCTAATTCCAAAGAACTATAAGCAAGCATGGTTACATACATATTACTGTGGGTAACCCTGGAGCAGAAATAGTACCAAAATTAGTGATTAATTGTGGTGAGTCAATAAATAGAAAGATAGGTAGGAAGTAGAGTGGGTGAATGTAAGGGAAAGGTGGTTTAAGAGGAAAGCAGAGTTTACAAGTGACACATGGAGAATTCTAGAAAGGTGACTCAATGAACAGAGGCATTGCTCCAATTCACGTTAGAGGTCATTTCACTTCTAAACTAATACATTTTCACAGTTTGACTTTTCATCTTGACTTGAACATGGACAATATTTGGAAAAGCATATTTGAGAGGAATGTGATTTAATTGTTCATCAGATTAGGCCAGTCTCCAAAATGTCATTTGCTGCTCTGTTCTGCCAACTGGACCTAGTTTTATACTCAGAGGACTTTAATATCAGGGCCCTGGAAGATTGGCACCTTCAAAGATCTGAAATGGCTCAAAGGGGATTTTCTCCTTGACACTTGAACTTCATCAGTCAATCTGCCTCTCTATAGTCCTCAAATACAGGCATCACATGGGGTATTTGCTTTTCTGCTTCTAATAGCCTCAGCCTTGGTGAAAATCAAACAAACAAACAAATAAAGGTTTGAGTTGAATTTTAACAGTGTTGCCAAATAAATTTTCAAAGTTTATTTGATACTGGCTATGTTTGATAATATAGCCTGCTTCTTTTTCCTTCTCCTGTTTACTATTCAGGTAATCATAGATTTAAATATCAGGATAGGGACTTAATACCCACCCCTGTTCTTCAGGTATAAATCACATCCACAAAAACCTTCATCCTTCTTTTCCTCTTGCCTTGTAACGAGCTAAGAATGGAAAGTAGATGTAATCTTCAGACCCTTTCATGCTGTGACACATCAAGTGAAATTCTATCCAGAGAAAGGTTGTGTCCTGTTCATTATAAATGTGCTACAGAATGAGGAAGCTTCAGTCCCGTGTATTGTCTACAAAGTGTACTACATAACTTTCCTCTATAATCATTAGCCTTATTTTTAATGTTTCTTTTTCACTATCTTTCCTGAGCAAAGAAAGCTGGAACAGTGAAAGCCAAGTTAAGGCAAAACATTTAAGCAATGTTGCTAGGAGCCCACTGTCCTAGAGATATTAATCAACTCATTACCACTGAGCATTCCCTGGGCACCAAGGCAGCAGATTTGACCTTAGGTATTTGCAAAAAGCATTTTAGATATGGCCCCTCCCATCAGATGGCTTAGAACTCAAGAGTTACAGTGCTGGCATCATAATAAAGTAAAATTCAAACATATTATAAATAAATAAAAGACTGAATTTAAGTAGAATACATTCAAGCAGCAAACATATTTTAGTAGACTAAATAAAATCTTGTGGAGCATGCAAAATAATGATAAATTAGCAGATGGGGCTTGAGCTGAATTTGCAGACATAATACCTGGGTTAAGGTTTCATGCCTATCTTGACCAGTTCAAGAAAATTTCATAGATGAATTGTTATTTTTGGATTTGCTTTTAAGCCTTTTAATAACATGAAAGGCATGTTGGGGATAAGTTGCTAAGTCAGAGAGTATTAAGCAAATTCATTTATGAGGTATCAGAGAGTTGGGCTGAATTATTCAACTTTTAAGAGTTGAAGATCTGACTATGGGTCATAAATGTGCAAGAGTCAATAGAGAGCCAGGAAATATAATTAATTTTGGCAAGTAATACTCAGTTTACTTTATCTTACAGGAATATTAGAGAGCCACCTGACCTAGCTCATATCACTCAAAATCTCCAAGTTTGGCTCTTTCTGAGCCTATCATTTGTAGAATAAAATCACAGAAAGTATAGTCTCTGGTCTACTGAGTTATTGTTGCTTTAACAAGTCCAGCTACATTCTCTAAGAAGACCAGGAAGAGTAACTAGGACTCCAAAAATTGTTTCAAAGAACAAGTGATTTGATGTTAAAGCTTAAGCGATTCACAATCAGTGGAACATTCCTTGCAAGTACCATGGCGAAGAGAAAAGACTTGGAGTGTGGATCCTAAAGGCTAAGCCCATTTCGGATGATTACCAGCTAGGTGACCTTGACAGCCCATTCTACATCCATAAATTTCAGTAATCTAATCTATAAAATATGGGAATTGTTCCATATTAACATTTTACAAATTGTGTTCCAATACCTGTTCAACACCAAGATGTTCTAATTCCTACTTCCATTTGAAGTGACTCTTCGCAATGTCATTTTATTTCTCCATCCATCAATAGGGAACATCAGTTTACATGTGCTTTGAATCTAGCCTGCCTTGTGACTTGCTCTGTCTAGTGGCAGAAACAATATTGTTTGACTTTCAAGGCTAGGCTTTCAGCATCCTTGTTATTTTTTATCTGTTTATTTGCCCTACTTAAATAGTGTCTTGAATCCACCTTGTAAGAAAGCCTTTTGGAGGATGAGAAATCACATGGAAGAGAAATGAGTCACCATACAGTACCAACTGCCAGACCATCTTCCACCTTTCAACACAGAAAATTAATAGCATTATGAAAAATACTCCTTTGTTGTTTTAAGCCCTTAAGTTTCGTAATGCTCTGTAATGCCGCAATTGATTATTAAAAAGGTGCTCAAAAGTAAGATGCATGGCTTTATTGTCAAATAAGTTTGAATGAAGATTGGTTGAGGAACATAAATAGTTTCTCAAATTGAGGAATTTCAAAGCTTTTAATATGCAAATATTGGCTTAAAACCCCAAAGTGTGAGAGATATCTGTATGCCACATCTGCCAGACCCATTTGATCAAAGAATACTTGTTCTCCCTGGAAAACTGTTTAAACTCATCTCAGTTTGGGAAATGCTGGTTTTAGTTGAATTCCAAGGGCCTTGCCAGTTGTAGCATTCTAGAAATCTGCAAATGAAGCAAGGAGTGTTTTGGTCACTGTTTCTTCTTGATTATCTTGATGACAAGAAAACTCATTCTTTAGTTGGTTGGTACAAATTTCATCATTCACTTCCCCTGAAACCATTTTTAATCAATTAACAGAGGAAAGCAGTATTGGAATTATTAATGAGCAATTAAATAAAGATTAAGGAGCTATTAACCTGCAGCTTGGTGTTGGAGACTTGGCTGTCAGGTGGTGTGGGAGCCTGATGGATGTAGACTCATGAGAGGCTGTCACAATGATGAAACAAGCAAAGAGCAGGCTAATAGATTTATCTATTTCTTCTTGGCAGATTGTAATAGGATATGGAATTGTCCTGCTGATCTAGGATCTAGAGAAATCTCCTCATAAAAAGAATGTGATTAGAACAATAAGATCTCCCTACACTATATATATACCACATACTCTCAAAGAAATCACATAATCAAAATATGCATGTGTGATTTCTGTTTGAGAGTAGGTATGAGTGTGTTTGTAAGTATTGTTTTCTATATCTATTAAATGTGGCTTCCCTGTAGGTATGTATGTTTATATGACTGCTTCTGACTTAATCTATGTATGTTTTTGTGAACATCCATATATGCATTTTCTTTGGATATTTATGTGATTTGTATGTAAAGAAAAATATTCGTCCATGTATCTAGACTGAGTTAACGTGACTGATAATGTGCTATGGTTCTCGGTGTATGTGAAAGACTAAACACTGGGTGACAGAAATAATCCATAGCCAGAGGAACAAAGGGGGCTGTCATGGCAGAGTGGTTTCATACAATATATCCACATAAGTTGTTCCACAGAGATAAAGTGTTGCCTTTGAAGACAAGAGAACTGCTTCTCTGTCTTGATAAGTTCATCCTCCGTCATAGTGGAAGAGATGAGGGAAACAGCCAGTGGAAATGAATCAATAAGGAAGCACAAGCCTGGGAATCAGATTGGCAAAATCAATCAGCTGATAGATTCCTAGTTGCAACCAGCCCAATGTCTGATGGAGATAAAATCTTGAGGATTATAATAAATAAAGGTGATATGTTGATTTAATAAAAGGAGAAAATTCCTCAATTTTTCTTTACTTAATTAACATTTGATTAGAAAAATTATAATTTTAATTTAATAAGTCAATTCAAACCAAATTTATTTGGATTTCTGTCTTTCAGTAATTTCTAGATACTTAAACATATAGGGTGTTTGCAGCATTTACTGAGTGGTACTAAATACGACATTCACATTCAACATGCTTAATCTTCATAATAGCATGAAGTGACTAGTATTATGACCATTGCAAAGAAGAGGCAAGTGGAACATGGAGTAATTCAGGACCTGAGCCCTGAACATTTGCTCAGATTTCAGGCTTACAAGTGCAGAGGCTTGTCTCTAAAACCCATGCTCTCAACAAGGGCACTGTAGGGGTCCTCTTAAGAGGAGGAATTCCCAAGCCCCCTTCCCATCTCAGGGTGTATGTGGGGTCAGAAGGTAAACTTCAACTCAGTTCAGTTCCTGGGTGTGTTGAAAGAAAAATATATCATTTGGTTCCCCAAGAACTTTTTGAGTAAAACTATGGTAGATAATGCATCTTAGGAAAGTGAAATGAGTAAAGTCTTGGAGCTTATTAAGTGGGCAAATGCTAAGTTGGCTAGAAATGCTTCTGGGTACCAGGGGATTATAAAAAGTTCACTTCTGTGGAAGTGTGGAATTAGCCCTTCACAGTGTTCATTCCTTTTATGAAAAAAAAATGATAAGGTAATAAAATTAGTATTGGTCTCTGGTGCTGACTTTCCCGGCTTCCTGATAAGAAACTGACTACTTGAAGTGAAATGGGAAAAGGATCTTGTTGGGTTAAAATTCAAGAAAGAAAAGAAAGGTACAGTGTGTATCAAACACCTATTTCATACCGATTTCTATGATAGAATCTTCACACACATTATCTTATTCAATGGTCAAACAACCTTAGGTGGCAGATATGATCATCTCTATTTTACAGTTGAGCTCAAAGGTGTTAAGAATCCTTCCCAAGGTGTTACAGTTGGTAGGCAGCAAAACCTAGCACCAATATCAGTATATTCTTTTTTTTCCCACTATGCATCTGCCTAGTTCAGGTCATGACGTTCTTATTCAAATAACTGCTTTATAAAGAGTGGGCCCACTCCCAAACACATAAATGCATACTATTTCACCACCAATTGGGGGAGGGGGTCCTTGCAATGAGTAGAACATTAAATGACACACTCAAGGACAAAGAATTAATTAAACATGTTGGTTCAGTAAGGGTAAGAATTCTTAAGAGGAAAGCAAATATTTTATAGAAACAGACTTCAGAAAACCTGCCTTTGGAAGAGAAGGCTCTTGTCTTTCATATCCAATTAAGGAAGACTGCACCTGTGCCAGGCTTCTCTATCTTACCTTGATAAGACCAAAGGAGAATCAAGAAGGGGCTTTGGAGAAAGGAACTCTGCAAGACAGGCTTCTGAAGTCTGCCTTTAAGTGTAGATCTTGGACAGAGAGAACAGCTATATTGCTTAGTCTACACATAGGTCAAAAAGGTCAACAGAAGAAGAGCCATAGGAGCATTTGAAACTAGATCTTCCACTAGAAATTGAGACTGCATCTCTGGAATTTCCCTATAGTACATATGGGAGAATCCTCCTTATAATACTTCTCCCATGTGAGAAGTGTCATAATAGGGATCAAGTATTCAGATGTCTAGATTCTGGCATTATCTCTCATCAAGTAATTGTAATCCAGCTTTACACATTAGAAAATTGAGGTTCTGAAAGATAAGTAGCGTTAAAACCAGTAAGTGATTGACCAAGATTGCACCAAGTCCGTCGGAATCTAAAGTTCATTATCTCTTTTCCTGCTGCCAGGCTTCAGTTCAGGAGCTAGCTATAGGTTATCATTGCAACCCAAAGACACAAACTGGGTCATGTGCCAGGATGACACCATGATTCACATTGTTCGGGATACAAGATAAATAAGTATTGGCCCTGCCCTCCAGGAGCTACTGATCTAGGGGGAAAGATTTCTGGAGTAAATATCCAACCATGAGAAGGGGTATAATAAAAGTTTATTGCAAAGATTTATGAGCATAAAAGACAATAAGTTCCTATTCTCCTGGGAGGCATAAAAGAAACTTTTATCATGAAAGCTGGTCTCTGAAGGGAAAGGCAATTTCAAGAAATGGCAATATGTAGGACCTTTCAAGCAGTTAGAACAATATGAACAACAAGCGGGCAGAAGCCTGAAGGACGTATTCAGGGATAAGTGAGTATTTGGAAATCACTGCGGCAGAGGAAGTATAAGGAGATCAGAGAGGAGCTGAGGCTAGAAAAATAGATTTGGATTTAAAAACAACATTAGCTGAAAATAGAGGAGCTTATATTCAAGATAATCTTAGAGCATATTCTTAGCTTGGGACTGTATTTTTTGCATACTAGGGAGCTCCAGAAAGTCTCTGAAGGGAGCTCTGAGAGCTTTGTCTGGTGTCCACATAGAGAATGAACAGAGTAATCAGAGAACTGGGAGTTAAAGAGTGTGTTCACTGACTTAAGAGTGAGAGTGATGGGTCCATTTCTCACTGTCTTACTCTGATTGGTCTGTCTGTCTACCACTACCTGAGATGGAGACTGAAAGCTCTAGGGTGTTCCTTGAAGTGGTACTTCTGTTAAACATTCTGATTAAAGATGTAGGGCAGGATGTTTGAGGAACACGACAAGATTTAAAATAACCAATTGCGTAAGGAAATCTCCGTGTTCTGGGTTATAGTGAAGAACCAAGTGGAGTCTCTAAGTGCAGTGGCTCTCTCTTCTTCCTGACAATAGAATTTATTTTGTAGAGAGAGACCTTAATCACTTGAGCCAACTAGTGGTACAACCTACAAGGAGATGCTGAGCTCTGCCTCACAAAGTTCAGGTACTGCCACCTATTGATACCCCATGTTCTAATGCCAGGATAAGAAGTTCAAGTTGAACATCAGAATTAAGTGGTTGTAATGGATTTCTAGTCTGGCTTGATTGTCTCTTTAGTGACTCGTCACCACTAGTAGATGGACCACATTTGGATCTTCAGTGGACTCTCAATAGACAGAAGAATAGCCTTCACACCAGAAACCCTAAGTGTGTCCAAACCAGGTTTACACCCAGGTATTGGCTCCCTTCTCTGAACACTTTCCCAAACTACCTTGTTCTTTGGGCTTTTATGGTCCTCCCCAACCCTCCAAAACTTTTGAAGGGTAAGTTTGGTTTTATTTTCTCTGGATAGAACCAGACTTAGTGAGATCAAGTTCTACACCTCCATGCCTATTACCCCATACTCCTGGCATCCTGCTGTTTTGCCCGTAACTACTACATCAGACTCCTTGCTTAACAATATCAACCCATTTTAGCCAGGGGTTCCCAAGCTTTTAAAATGCATGATGAACTATAGTTGTTCCATTGAATATTGGCCTACCTTATGATTTCAGCATAACCTTGTTCTCACTAGACCTTGAATATTCCCCCTCTTTTGAATTTAGTCATTTGTTGGCAGTGTGGCCTTGAGTAAATCAACAATATTCTCTGTCTTCCATTTCTTTAATTGTAAAGTCAGTGTTATGGTTTATATATGAGATGTCTCCCAAAAGCTCATGTGTGACACAATACAAGAAAGTTCAAAGATGAAATTATTGGGTGATGAGAGCCTTAACCTAATCTGTGAATGAATCCACTTAAATGGGTTAACAGGGTAGTAACTGTAAATAGGTAGGGTGTGGCTGGAGGAGGTCCCTGGGAGCATATATCTGGGAGTGGAACAGTCTCTCTGCTTCCTGATTGTCATGTTCTGAGTTGTTTTCTTCCTTCACATCCTTCCTCCATGGTATTCTGCTTTACCTTGGGCCTAGAGCAACAGAGTCAGCTGTCTAGAAACTGAACTTGTAAAAATGTGAGCACCAAATAAACTTTTTCTCTTCTAAAATTGTTCTTGTCAGGTCTTTTGGTCATAGAGGTGAAAAAGCTGATTAAAACAGTCAGGATAGAGTACAACTCCTTCATAGCACTGTTAGGAGGATTCAATGATGTCAAGTCTATGATACTGCTGAACAGGTACCTGACATACCACAGGCATTAAAGAAGTGCTATTCTCAAATAGTGATGAACAGAATTCCTAATGGCACTTCTTTGCCACTTGGCTTGTTCCAGGAGTTCTCTCTCTGGAAAGTATTTTCCTTCAATGCTCTGAGCCTGGAACTACTTTCAGGACTGTGTCCAAGGTGGAGAGTGGTCCATGGCAGCTCAGGAGCTTACCCAACTAAGGTGGAGGATGATGGTCTCCTTCCCAGTAATTTCTTACCCTTTCTAGTGTTGCTTATCTCTTGAATAAAAATGCTAGAGGTAAAGATGGAAACTGTACTCCCAAATTCAGATGGCTTTAACACAGATGTAGGCTGTGTCAAATGCCCCTCTTATGTGCTCCCACCCTGCATCTGCCCCATCAGTGGACTTCGATTGCTGCAGTATATTCTTCAGAACCACATCCCTGTAAGACTGTATCCACCACAAGAGCAGGGAGTGTGTTATTTTTCCCTGTTGCCTCATCCAAGAGAGATTCTGGCACATAGTAATGGCTCTATGAGCCCTTGTAGAAATGGAAGCATGACTGAGTTAAAGCAAAGAGTCCAAGAGATTCTGAAGGCAGGGGACTCAAAAACAGAAGGAGGGCATAGTGACTGGAAAAGCAAGAAACATTTTCTGATATATTTTCAAAGAACTGGTTAGACTGTAGAACAGTATTCTCTACACAAAGCCTTACTGTCACCCTGCTGTGGTACAATGAGATCTTGCCTGGCTCCAGCTTTGCCACCACCTCCTCAACCTGTGTGACAGAGTCTCGTTCCTGTGAAACAGACCCAAAAGAATTTATGTGCCTGGCCCCACACCCTTGTAGGGTAAGGCTATGGGAGAACTGGTGTGCCCAATGAAGGTAGGAACAGATGAAAAGGGGGACAAAGACAAGAGCATGCATTGTATTCTATCTCCATCTGCCTGAGTTAATTTTTAATAAAGCAAACAATGAATGTTTGAGCTTCCTTCCTAAAATATTTTGACTAGCAATTTCATGAGTGGGAAGGTTTTAACCAGGCTGTCTCCAAAACAAAGAGTAAAGAAAACACAGTTAAACATGCTAATTTTGAAGAAAATTAAATTGCAGCATGGCTGACATCAAACAATTTGGTAACATATTAAGTGTGGGAAAGAAAAGGAAAACAGCTTCCGGAACTTGTGCTGTACATTCTGTGCTACACCTAGAATTGGTCTCCACTTGACAATCTGGGGAGCTACCGTATCCTGCAGCACAAACAGTGTTTCATCAACATATTTCTAAAACAAAACTAAGAAGTCCCTGTTAGTGTTAGTCAGCTTTTTGTTACCTTAACCAAAATGCTTGATAACCTAGAAGAGGAAATATTTATTTTGGCTTGTGGTTTCAGAGGATTCAGTCCATGGTCAGTGGGCTCCAAGGCAGAAACATAATGGCAGAAGAGCATGGAAGAGGAAAGTCGCTAAGCTCACAGCATCTGGGAAGCAGAGGGGTGCAAAAAAGGGGCCAGGGACAAAGTATGACCCCAGCGACCCACGTTCTCTAACTAGACTCCATCTCCCAGTAGTTGATTCAGTCTCTTAATGCACTAATGAATTCAGAGCCCCCATGATCCAATCATTGCCTAAAAACCCCACTTATGAACCTTAATGCAATGGGAACCATGCATTAAATGAAAGACTTTGGGGGACATTCCAGATACACACTATAATATCCCCAAAGTCAAATAGCTCTAAACACAACCAGGTCTCAACCCTACTTGCCTCCTTGCCCCTCTGACCTATACTGAATTTCTTCATTCCACAGTGTCCTCAAGTCCACTTAGAGTCCTCCTTCTGCCCCACAAAAATATCTTCATTTTGCTTCATTGCACAAAGTATAAGACATATTGTTTCCTTTATCCCAACCCTAGTGTTTAAAGAATTTCTAGTCCTTGCAAGGTTCTAATGCCTGAAGGATGCAGAATGCTTTTGGTGCTCATGACTTCTCTCTGGGAGCTTGAAGGGGCATGCCTAAACCTGAAGACTGCTACAAGCACCTAAAAGAATTTTAAGCTCTTTATAAGCAAAGTAGCTTATTGCCTTTTGAATTTTGTTTGCTCCCTATTTGAAGATTTCCACCAATATATCTATATGGTTGCAAATATGCTGGTCCTACAATTAACCTCTGTTCCCAACTTTTCTATGAGAATTAAATTATAAAAAGGCAAACAGTTCCCAAAAATTAAATATGTATCCACACACTCTTTGGGAAATCCCAGTACCCCAAATAGACAAGTAAAAACAAGCACAACAGATATGTGACTCAGTCACCCCCATCACTCCACTCAACTTCCAGCTAATCAGAAAAGGGAGTGAGGCCATCCTCAACCAGCCAGCCCTTCACTACTCATCAGCTGACTCAGACTCTTATACTGACCCAGAAGACAGGTCAAGGTCAACAGCTACTCACAGACTTATGATCAATAATGAACACCACTGTTTTAGGCAACTAAATATTGGGGTATTTTGTGATGCAACAACTAAGATATATGATGATTTTCTCATTTCTTCTTTACTCCTTCTTTGCCTATGTTATTAAAAATATCCACAATGTCTTAATTCCAGCATGCTAGAGTCAGGGGGTAGCTTAGTAAGGTCAAGAGAATAGCTTGTATCACAGATGGTTCCATCATAGATTTTTTTTTTTTTTTTTTTAA
>NW_025999945.1:4060012-4071980 GCF_001458135.2 Marmota marmota marmota | reverse complement strand
TTTTTTTTTTTTTTTTTTGGTCATTCTCTCTGCCTCTGCCTCCATATACTTGTCAAAATTGCCTTGAAGACCACACAAACCCTTTCTCCATTTTTTCAGTAAATATGCAATCATTTCTTTTCTTTAAACATTTTTTTAGTTGTCAATGGACTTTGTTTTATTTATTTGCATGCAGTGCTGAGAATCTAATCCAGTGTCTCACACATGCTAGGTACGCACTCTACCACTGAGCCATAATCCCAGCCCAAATATGCAATCATTTCTAATGGTCTTTTCATTTATTACTTTAACTTCAGGAAATATAGTAATCTGGATGGCCAAGGATAGCAAGAAAGATTTCTTGGAAGATGTGCAAAGGCACCTATGTTAGATTTAGTTAGGTAGTGAGAGAAAATTTCTAGTCTGGGGAAGGGAGAGTCAGAAAAGGAAAGGCATTGATTGGCTCATCCAACAAATCAAGCAATTACTTAGGGTCTGGTCACATTCTAGGGATTGAAGATAAATTAGTAAATAAGAGGCAAATTTCCTGGGGGGGGGCATTAAGTGATGAGTGAATAAGTATGTCAAAGAGTATCAGATGGTGCTAAAACCTATGTAAAGAACATTGGGATTTCTCTTTTTTGGGGAGTGGGTTACAATTTTAAATAGTGAGATCAGAGAAGACCTCAGCCGAAGGTGATATTTCATAAGAGTCTTAAAGGAGGTGAGTGTAAGTCTCACCAAAAGACAGGGCAATAGCATTCCAGGAAGAGAGGGTGGCAAATGCATAAATGAGAAAAGCAAGGAGGCAAGGGGAGTTGGAGCAGGTTGGTGGGGTGAGCAGTAGAGGTGAAATGGGAAAAGAAATGGAAGGAAGTGCTTTGAGCAAAGGATAACATGAGCTGGCCTGTGTTTTGAAAGAGTAACACTGGCTGCTGTGTTGACCACAGATTGTCAGTGTGAAATGGCAGAAGCACCATAATCCATTAGGAGACCATTAACAGAATCTAATGGGGGGTGGGGGGGGGTGGGCTGTCCTATTATGGTAGCTTTGATGTGGTGTGGAGCACAGCCCTTGGAGCTTGGGTAAACTTTGGAGGTGACTCTGAAAAAAAATTACCAATACATTGGATGTATGCCATGAAATACAGAGTGAGAATAAATTTACCATTTCATACTGTTTTAGGCAGATTTTTCACTGCTATGATCAAAGACTTAACAAGTACGATTTTAGAGAAGGAAAGGTTTATTTGGGGACTCATGGTTTCAGAGGTCTCAGTCCATAGACCTGGCTTCATTCCTTAGGGCTCGAGGTGAGGCTGAACATCATGGTGGAAGAATGTGCCAGAGGAATGCAGCTTAAGACATCACATCAGGAAATGGAGAGATACTCCATTTGCCAGGAACAAAATACATATCTCCAAGGCACACCTCCAATGACCCACCTCTTCCAGCCACACCCTACCCACCTTCAATTACAGCTTAGTTAATCTCTATCAGGGGATTAATACACTGACTGGGTTAAGGGTCTCATAACCCAATTGTTTCACTTCTAAACCTTCTTGCATTGTATCACACATGAGTTTTGGGGGGATACCTCACATCTAAACCATATCACACATCTTGTCATATATTTGGAAGGACAATCAAGTTTGGGTGAGAAGATAAGGGCTTAGGGGAAAGGAAAACATGCCCCCAATGATGTAGCCTGAATATCACAGTTTGGTCAATTTGCTTGGAAAGACATTAGAGGTAAGAGAGGTGGGGCATCAAATGAGGGGAACTGGAGCAAGGTAATGAGAGGTTTTTGAATAAATACCACAGCCAAAAATTTGAACACTTCTCCAGCTGTGGGGATTGGGTCACAAAGGATGAATAAAATTCTTGGAATCTAATTGTCTACTCATATCTCAGAGAGAATAGCTATGAAGCAAGCAGTTTACAAAAATCCAGGGCTAGCCATTCAGATGTTTACAGCAGCTAAGCAGTAAATAGAAATGACTGAAACAGGTGTGAGAAAAGCACAAGCACTCTGGTAAATGCAAATGACTCCTGGTCTCCATGGTAGGGAAGAATGCAGGTAATGCCCAAGACTGTGACCAAAAGAAGTCAGTGCCCCTTCCACAGGGGAAAGTTGCTATTTAACCCCCAGACAACACTGGAAGGCATAAAGCCTGCCCTACCAAAATACAGCCAGAAATCTGTATTTTTTATGTGAATGCTCTAGATGTGTATAAGTTGGCAAGTAATCTATTTAAACACACACACACACACACAAACACACGAAGCCAAAATACAACTGAAGGAAGCTAAAAGCCTAAGAGATGCTTGTTCCAACCTCTAATGCAGATGGTGAGCATTCCTTGCTCTCCAGATTCAGTCTCTCAGTGCTGAGGCCAAATATTCAGATCGTCTCAGGATATAATCCTTTTCCTTGCTTTTCTTTTTCCATTAGTCACCTTCAGAGGATTAAAAAAAACAAAACAAAACACTGGGCCCTCTTGCAGCTCTGGTCCTTGAAATTCTGTCAGGGCAATGCAGTTGAGGATCTAATGAGACACCAGATTTTATTCTTCCTCTTCCATCAGAGCTAGTAATTATAGCAACAAGGGTGGTGGCTCCCCTGTATACCTCCTGTATGTCCCATTTCCTACTACCAGCACTGCACTTTCTGTTGCAAAGCTTTCGCTGCATGTAAAAGAGTTCTGGGGAATCTGAACTCCTGAGAACAGCCATTATCAATGACAAATGGAAATTGGTGGATGTATACTGCATCGTCCTTGTTTCTTTATTGTGATAACTCTGAGGTGTATATGTTCCACTCTGCCTCCCAGAGGTCCCCAGGTAAAGTCTCAGTGGCGCACAGAAGTAACCTGTTCATTAGCATGATGACTTTCTTCCTTTCCTAATCTTATTTCCTCACTCTCTTACTAGTACATCCTGGAACAACTACTTGCATTCAAGTCCTTGTTTCAGGGTCAACTGAGGCAAAGATTCACAATCTCTTTTCCTCTGGGTGGTGGCCAGAGCAGGAGAGTTATTAGGATGAGGGCATTCTCCAGCCCCTCTGGTGGGGCTGGAATCTCAGGCATGTGAGGACTTTGTGACAAGCAGGCTGATTTTTGCCCTTTCCCCTGGTTTTATTGACAAATGCATAAGGCTGGGGCTTGAAACAAAATGTTTTTTAGCTCTGTCATAAACAAGCTAATCCATGGACAAAGCACTCCCTCTGCTTTCTCTCCCTCAACCCAGCACAATTTGTTCAGGATCCTTGTTGACCTTTTAATTGTATTTCAGTGGAGGATGGAGAGAAATAAATGAAAAGCCTCACATCTGCATTCATAAAGCAAATGGCTACAGCTTAGGACAAAGTCTGTGATCAAAGGGACAGGATGCACTTCCAGCTGCCGAAATAAGCAAGGGAACGTTCTGTTCTAGCCCACTCTGGGCTCTGCTCCCCAAAGCATGGAGTTGTTAGGGAATTCCATTAGCTGGGTGAATTGGGGGCTACTTGCATCCTGTTTAAGAAGAGAGAAAGAGAAAGCAGCTTAAGCAATGACTTATCATAGCCCATTGTCCTGATTTGTGGGGTTTTGGGGGTGGCTCCCACAAAGGACTGCATTTCTCCTTCAGCCTTATTTTTCTCTTGGATTCTTTCTCTGGTGTATCAATGCTACATTTTGTCCTCCTACTCTAGCAGATATAGTCAAAATCAAGCTATACTATAAAGATAGTGAAGGCAAAGAACATGTGTATCTTCTTTTCTGTTATGTCTTCAAAGCCTACCCACTATCTGCTACACAATAGGTACTTAATCAATATGTACTGAATCAATCAATCTGTCCTAGGGGAATAGTTTTAATATAAAAATACACACACACAAACACATATACATATGTATATACACATGTACATACATATGTATATGTGTGTGTGTATATATATGCACACAAATTTAGTGTTAATAATTAATAGAATTATACAAACATATACACACACATTTACAAACACCCCAGTTCTAGATATGAGAAACACATAGCAGTGTACTAGGAAATTAAAAATGGTTTAGTGGTTGTATTAGCAAGTTTTCATCAACATTTAAAAAATACCTGAGATAACCAACTTATGAAAGAGAAAGTTTGTTTTGTCTCACAGTTTTGGAGATCTCAGTACATGATCAATTGGCCATTGCTTTGAGACTATGGTGAAGCAGTATAGGAGTATGTGTTGGAGCAAAAGTGTTCACCCCATCAGCCAGAAAGCAAAATGGAAGAGGAAGGGGCCATGATCTCTTTAGACATGATCCCAGTGATCTAAAGACCTCTCACTAGGCTCCACCCTCTTTTTTTTTTAAAAGAGAGAATGAGAGAATGAGAGAGAGAGAGAGAGAGAGAGAGAGAGAGAGAATTTTTTAAATATTTATTTTTCAGTTTTTTTGGTGGACACAAAATCTTTATTTTTATGTGGTGCTAGGATGGAACCCAGTGCCCCGTGCATGCCAGGTGAGCACGTTACAGCTTGAGCCACATCCCCAACCCTAGGCTCCACCCTCTTAAAGGTTCTACCACCTCCCAGTAGCACTACACTGGGACCAAACCTTTATTTAACACATAGACCTCTGGGGGACATTAAAGATCCAAACTATAGCAGGGCCTATCTCTTCAAACAGGGATACTGCTGCTCTGCAAGCATGTTTTCTTTTTCTTTCTTTTTTTTTTCATTACTTTTTCATACTCTCAACAGTGGTAAACAAGTTTCCAACATTTAAAAACCATGTTACAATTACAAACATTTTAATAAATTGCTAAGCTCCATTGGTCTCTGATTTGCCGGTTCAGTGATTACCCGGTTCAGTGATTACCCAAACTCTTCCTTAGTTTTCTGACTTATAAAAGTAGTCATAATATCAATGTTAAGAGGCTCTTATGGGGTATTAAATAATTATTTCAGAAAAAAATGCATAGAACAGTATCTGGCACATGCAAGTTGAAAACTATTAGCTATTGTGACTTACCTGGCTTTTGAGAAATGGTTGAATCTACAAGATGACAAGAATTTTTCTATGTTTCAAATCCCATCAAATTATTCTTTAAACCCTCCAAGAACATCATCTATCAGCAATAGGTGTGACTAAAACTGGTGGCAATAACTGTATACATTTCAGATCTATAATTCTTCTTCTCAGAAAAACCAAATAAACATCCCTCCTTCACTCACTAGCTTACCTCCCCTGTGCTCACCCTCACCTCATGATGATGTTCAGAACAAAAGCTATGTAAGACTAAAACGAAAGCCAACCCTTGCAGATGGTTTCTTCCAAAGTGCTACTGAAAGTCCTACTTACAGAAGTACGTGGTCCTGGGACCCATTCTCATGCAACATGGTGCTAAGAAAGCTTTTGTAAGCCTGTCCTGCCAGAACATCTTTCTCAAGCCTCAGATATTCCTTAGGGGTCAGCTTCCAAACCTCAGATGGGAGGTCAACCATTCATTAAAAAAGAAGGATGTGAATGACTACATGCAAGTAAAGATGCACAAGGTACATGAGAATCCCTAACAACAATCCTGGAGGACAGACACATTCCCGCAGCCTCTGGGGATGAGCTGCATCATCTCGATGAAGTGGAGTCTTCACTTGATGTTCTCTTTTTTTTTTTTTTTTTTTCTGGCTACAGAAACAGAAATAACACTCAGCAGTCCAGCAGATTCAACTTGGATCGAAGGAGCCCACTCAGTCACTAAAAGAGGAATTGCATACTTTACTCTCGTTCTCTTTGGTTCAGGCTTTTGGAAATATAGATGGTTAGGAAATGAAGAGATGGAATTCCAGTCTTTACAACTCTGTAACTAGACATTCATGATCTCCAGATTATCTGATGAGCTCTCTCCTCTAATTGAATCTTGAGAGAAGCTTTACTGATAGCCTCACCAATCCATTTGTGTTTAAAGCAATCCTGTCTATGCCATGTTCCGTGAAATGTGGGTTTTGCAGTTACTAGTTAAGAGAAAAAGAGAGAAGGAGACAGAGACAGAGAGAAAGAGAAAGGCAGAGGCATAGAAAGAGATGAAGAAACTTGGCTAGACTTGTGAGCCAGGCAGCTTGCCAAATTAAACATAGAATTAGCTACTTAGGAATTCATACATTTAAATTTTAAATTCAAACTTAAAAAAAAAATGATTAAGCAGATTCCAGTGGGAAGTCTTGGCCTTAGCTTTAGTACTAGTAATTAAGAGAACCTGAGAATATAAATGCTCATAGTATGGTTTTGGTTACAAAAAACTATGATGTACAAAGTCTCATTGCTAGTTAGGAATAGTGTCCTAGGGTTGCCAAAACAAAGTACCACAGACTGGATGGCTTAAACAGCAGAAGCGAAGCATATTGCCTCACAGTTCTGAAGGCTGGAAGTCTGAAACCTAGGAATCAGCAGGACTGGTTCTTTCCGAGGCTGGGAAGGAGAATCATCTGTTCAATGTCTCTCTCCTGGCTTCTGGTAGCCTCGGGTATCATTTGGCTTACAGATGGTGTTATCTCTGTGTCTTTACACCATCTTCCTCCATACATGTCTGACTCTGAATGAAATTTTTCCCTTTTTAAAAGAATACCAATCATATGAGATTAGAAACTGCTCTAATGACACCATCTAAATTTGATTATCTGCAAAAACCCTATTTTCAAAAAAGGTCCCATTCACAGGCACTGGAGGTTAGGATATCAACTTCTTTTTATGGGACAACTCAACCCATAATGACTAGAAAGAACCATCCTAGGCTTCAACAAAAATGATTTTCTCAAATGAACAGTGCCTAAGACAAATGTAGATCCCACAACATAAAATCATTTAATCACACATTGCTTTGCAGAGGAGACTTTTTAGAGTCAATTTATAAAAGTCAATTTCTAAATTACCATGGGTATGAGTGTCCGTCCCATGGATGCTCCCACTCTAATACATACGTGGTGGCTTAAAACAAACTAAGTTTATTCTCTTATACCTCTGGAGTCTAGAGTCTAAAATTGATTTTACTGTATTGAAATCAAGGTGTAAGCAATGCTACATCCATTCTGGAGGCTTTAGAGGAGAATCCCCTTTTTTGTCTTTTGCAGCTTCTAGTGGACATCTGTATTTCTTATTTTTGGCCTCTTCTTCTATCTTCAGTTTGCACCACCCCAGTCTCTGTTCTGTCATCACATTTCCTTCTGCCTCTCTCTTATAAGAACACTTGTGATTGCTTTTAGGACCAACGAAGATTATCCAAGATTATCTTATTTCCAGATCCTTCATTTAATTACACATGTGTAGACAGCAGCATTCAGAGATTTCAGTTGTTGAGATTTGAATATCATTGGAGGTCACTATTCAGCCTACCATACCATCCATCCTAGATCAACTCAAATTACTGTTTGTCTCGCATTTGCAAGAAAAGCTTTCCTAAAAAGAGCATTCAGTTGCTGGATATTTCCTCAAACTTCCTCCCAGTTTTCTTTTCAATCATAGTTTCTCCCATTCAATTCCTTATTAAAAAGAATCTGAATTCAAGCATCACTATTCCCCATTTATCAGTTTATGGAGATATCTGAACCATAAGAATGTTTGTAACAACTATTAATCTTCAATTCTGCAGACATGCCTTCATTTCTCATGCATTGCCAGTTTTACAAAATTTGCACTGTATGTTTTCTATATTATTCTGGGAATCAGCAAAGACCTCTTGACAAATCAAATAATTCCGATTATTAAAAATTAGGGGTATTTATTACCTCTTCTTGCAATTTTATTCCTTAACAAATTTAAACCAGTTTTACAGAAACTGTGAACATGTTACTACTATTAAGATAAGAGGATATGATGGGTGCAGTGGCACATGCCTGTAATCTCAGTAGCTCAGGAGGCTGAAGCAGGAGGATTGTGAGTTCAAAGCCAGCCTCAGCAATGGCCAGGCCCTAAGCAACTCAGTGAGACCCTGTCTCTAAATAAAATACAAAATAGGGCTGGGAATGTGGCTCAGTGATTGAGTGCCCCTGAGTTCAATCCCCAGTACCTGCCCCCCACTGAAAAAAAAAAAAGATAAGAGGATAAATTGCAATATTTGCTACTTTAGAAAACATTCTCTCCTGTTTTCCCCATCTCAATCTCCATAGAGAAAGTCTACCCTTTGTTATTAAACTTAATCACATGACCTGCTTGCAAAATGGGTATAGATTGAAGAGGCATTGAATCAGTTCTGAGTCTAAGTCTCTAAAAGGAAAAATGCAATTCCACTAGCTCTCCTGAGAGATTTCACAATTCCTCTTGAGAATGACCTACCAGAGCAGGACGACTTCACTTTTCCAGCATGGGTCCAAAACTAGTCATGCAGTGCAGATCCCTTGAAGACCACTAAACATGAAGATAAATACTTGTGTTATAAGGTGTCAAGTGTATAACAGCAAATAGTTGCACACCAATTTGTAGCAATAGTAGACTAACACAGTTGCTAATCATGATTATTTTTAATCATTATAATAAAAACAATTGACTTCAGTAAATTGCTTCAAAAAACAATTGACTTTAGTATTTAACTTTAATTTATAAATAGATAAGAAAAATAACATCAAAACCATCCATCTCAATTTTAATCAATGTAATAGTTATTATTCCTTAAATTATGCTTTGCAAAATTTTTTTAGTATAAATTATTTTTAGTGAAACTATTTTTTACTAATATGAGTTATTCTTATGTTAAGCTATCAAGCAAACAGTAGGATACGAAATTATTGATGCAACATGAACTTAACTATGTAAAAAAATTCATAGGAAGAAACAGCAATATATTTAGGGTTTATTATCTGAGTACTTTGTTGTATACTGTAGGATATATCCCGTAGATTTTGGATATTTATTATATATCATTCTGTCAAGTGTGCTTGTAATACTGATACCATACATAATAGTGATTTTTTGTTCTTAAAGAAGTGAACCCAGACTATGTGAGTGACTATGATAGGGATTTCAGTGAAGAGGAGAGAGGTGTGCACCTGAGGGATGCTAATTTTCAATGGATAGATGAGTTTAACTTTTAAATATCTTTCTCTGGATATATGATATATGATAAACTTTTTTCTCTGGTATGATAGATATATAATATCTAACTGAAAAATGTGTTTTTATTTTTAAAAACAAGTTTCTTTCCTTATCAGCTAAGAGAATATGCTGTGAAATACATTTTAAAATAATGATATAAAAACTTCAGAGATATCATCCTTACAGATTGTACAGTTTCCTTTTTATTTTTTAAACAACTGATTTCTTAAACATTTATTATGACATACCTACATAAAATAAAGGAACTGATTTTTCAACTATAATTAATTTTATGAGTTTTTCTTTTCTCTTACTTAGAAGCAAGAAGTGAAAAAACTCCTGCACATTTCTTTTTTTTTTTTCTTTTTCTTTTAATTTTGTTTGTTCGTTTGTTTGTTTTACTCCTGCACATTTCTATAGAGAAGACCAAGGCTCTGAGCTTATCTTGCAATATATCTTCAAATTCAGAAAATCAGGGAATGTCTTTACTGTTTATGCTGGCAAAACAAAATACCCAAGACTGGGTAATTTGTGAAAAATAGAAATCTATTTCTCACAACTTTACAAGCTTAGAGGTGGAAGAACAAGATACTGGTAAGTTGGTGCCTGATGAGAGCCATTCTCTGCTTCCAAGATGGCGCTTTGGTCTACCATCCTGCAGGTGGGAGGAACGCTATGTTCTCCCATGGTGGGAGGAGTTTCTCCAGAGCTTTGAAAGGGCTCTAAACCCATACATGATGGCTCAATCCTCCTTATTCACCCCTAAGAGCCCCACCTCTTAACATTATAACATGGATGATTATGTTTCAACATAAGAATTTTCAGGATTCACAGGGACATGTTGAAGCCACAACAAAGGGCTTTGTTTTCCTGAATACCCAGGAGCAGGGACCACCAAGAAAGAAAGGACATGAATTCTCTGATCACTTGTCAGAATTATTTTGGAAAATAATAATTTACTTTTATTAAGGAATGTGTCCATTCTTTCCTCAAGAATTGATTTGTATCGCTCACTCATTGTTCTAAATACTAGGAGCAGATGTTAACAGGAAATAAAGATTTCTGTCTTAGTAAAGCTTGATTTTAGGTGATTAAAAGCTGATTACATTTTAGAAAATGTGAGGATTTGACTGAGAGGGGAATTGAAGTTTTAGTATTGTTTTTTCTCCACTCAAAAGAAAATAATAAACACTATCAGACATTTTTGGAAAACACTTAAAAGCACAGGATCTTTCTTTCTTTTATAACCTCAGAAAATGCAGTATATCAAATCAGGATTTTCTGAAATTCTGTTAAACCTGCAGATTTCTAGGTTGTATCCAACTCACCTGAATTAGAGGGGGTAAAGTCCCAGAATTTCCAAATTTAACAATCTCATCAATTGACTACAGTATCACACTGAAGTTTGAGAATCTTCACATACGTGGAAACTTTCCAGTCAAAGTAGGTTAAATCCAAATTTACCAAATGGCAGATTGATTTTGGTAAGTTTATAAAACACAAATGCTTTAAACTTACATTTATGTAAGGGAAAAGTATTCAGAAACTAGAGGAAGAAACCTGCAAAACTGCTCCAAAGAAAAAGTTAGGGAACAAATGGTGACACATTCCTAAGTGGAAACATTTAATATTATAAAGGCTGTTCTCCCATGGTTAACATGCACCCTTATTGTATGTCCAATCCAATGGAATCAGGCTCTGAAAACTCTGATTCAGATGGGATGCTTGCAGGTTCCACTCATGTTTCACTGGCCCAGGCAAATCAAATGCCCGTGCCTGATGACAGAGGGGAAAAGGGTCATCTAGCTGCAGGAGAGAAAAATGATAATATATCACCTGAGACTTGTGTTTTTAAATTTGTGCTTTTTTCTTTGTTTTGTTATGCAGTACCTACTACCTCTTCTCAAACTTTCATTTAGAACAGTGATTTCTAATTTAATCCATGAGATGCTTTCCTTATTCTCAGATATTTAATGATATTATGATCTTTAAAATTTATTAATATTACTTTTTTGAATTTCTAATTTATTCGGTTCATTTTATCTGGTAGTTTATCTTATTCATTGCTTTATAGTGGAGGACCTATTGGCCACTCATTCAGAGACCATTGAGGTCATGGTTTAATTAATTTACTGTATGACCCACATTAGTGGAGGTATGGTGGGAAGGACAGAATTCTCCTTAACCCTCTTTGGCTTTCCTTCATACTCACCCTCCCCTCCAAATCCTTGTTCTGTCTTGAACCAACTTATTGCTAAATCTCTGACATACTTTCACTGTGTTAGGTGCCACTCTTTTGATGTTCTATTGACTGTAGGATTTTCTTTGTTACATTGGCAAGTGTTATGGCTCCGATATGATTTGTGAGTCCCCATAGGATCACATATTAAAGGCTTGGTCTCCAGAGTAGTGCTTTTAGAAAGTGAGAGATTCTTTAAGAGGTGGCACCTCCTAGGAGGTGTTTAGGTCACTGTGTGGGGGTTGCAGTAGAGGGAAGCAGTACTTGTATGAATCCTTGGTACTTCTTGACCTGAGAAAGGACAAAGCCTGGAGCCTATAACTCTTTGTTTTCTGGCTCAAGGTGTAATTGTTCCCCAACCATTACTATCTGCTAATGAAGTGGCACAGCCAAGAGGCAGCCCTCACAACAGAGCCTGCACTAAAGCCATTTGAACTTTGAATGTTCACAGCTGTGAACAAAATAAAACTCTTTTCTTTATAAACATTCTGTGTTAGATATTTCATTATAGTGATGAAAAGCTGACCAATAAAGTATGGTTATTTCATCCAGATATTGGTAGTAAGAGGGAACACACAATCTGAGTTTGTTTCCAGATTTATCATCATCTTAGAATGAAACAAGTATTCAATCCAAGAAACTAAAACAAAAAAAAAAAAAAAAAAAAAAAAAAAAAAAAAAAAAAA
>NW_025999945.1:4052363-4059063 GCF_001458135.2 Marmota marmota marmota | reverse complement strand
AAAAAAAAAAAAAAAAAAAAAAAAAAAAAAAAAGAAAAAAAAGAAAGAAAAATCTCAAACTAAAGCAAATTGGGGGAAAATTATAATAAAGTAAAATTTTCTTTGGAAAGACCAATAAGATGTATAAAATCAAGTTGATATGTAGATGAAAAAGGAAAGGAAAATACTACTTTTTTGAAGTAATAAAATAAAGATAGTTTCAGATACGAAGAAAATTTTTAATTCTATGCTATTTAAAATATTTAATAACATTTGAAAAGATAAAAGGTATTTCAATTTGTTTTACTAGACTAGCATAACCCTCATAATAAAATTTGACAAATAAAACACTAAGAAATAATCTACAGACTAATCTTTCCACTAAATATAAAGGACACATGAAATGATTAAAATTGTAGGTTTAGAAGTTAAATAGAACCATATTCAAATTTTTGCTCTACTGTAAAGAAATATAGTGTGAGTTGGACACTTAACTCTTCTAAATCCTTTTTTCTATCTGGGACAATCATATTTACTTTAAGAATAATTGTGAGGATTAAAAAGTGATGTAAATTAACTGGGTGTGGTGGTGCATACCTATAATCCCAATGACTCTGGAATCTGAGACAGGAGGATTGCAAGTTCAATGCCACTTAGTGAGATCCTGACTAAAAAATAAAATGAGAAATAACTGAGGATGAAGTTCAGCAGTAAATCATATCTAGATTCAATCCCAACTACCCCCCCTATACACACACACACACACACACACACACACACAATGATGTAAATAAGTTCAAAAACATTGTATACTCAGCTTGTGTCTCCTAATCTTTGCCAAAGTCTGAGGAGGAGGAAAAGAGAAATTGTTCCAACATCAAAAAAGAAATTTTAGGAGACAGAGTCCTGAAGCTTATTATAACTTTGTGTCAAAAAAATTACATAAAGTTTATTTGAGAAATGCAAAGAGTTTAACATTAGAAATATATTTACTTAATTCATCACATAATAGTTTAAAGAAAAAAAAATGCATAACATCTCAATAAGTAATAGGAAAGAGTTCAGTAAATTTTGAAATTCATTCCTAATCAGGAAAAGAAAAAAAAAACAATTCCAGGAAAATTAAGAATTGAAAGATACTTATTTAGTATGATAAAGAATATCTATCTGAAGTCAAGAGAAAATATTGTCTTGGGTTCAACTCAATGTGTGCTTAGCATGTATGAAGCCCTGGGTTCAATCCCAGGGGCATGCCACACACAGAGACATACATACAAGAAAAAAAAAAGGAAAAGATTGTCCATGTCTTGAAGCATTTTTATGTTAAAGTTAAAAAAGGAAAGGTTAGCACATTGTATTTAGTTTGGATGTTCCGAAAATTCCAGTTAATGCCACAAAGAAAATAAAATTCAACAATGAAATAGAAGTACTAAAATTACCATCATTTGTAAATATAATTTCTTACCTAAGAAAAACTAAAAATATCAGATGGAAACATACTAGAATGATTAAGGATGTTCAGTAATATGACCAAAGATTAGCAACCACGATGAAAGAAATGTTTTACTGTTCTCAGCTCTAAACTGAAACTACTAAGAAAAAAGCTCTGTTGGTAACATGCAATAATATAATAGGCAATATGCGAACACTGTGTTTTAGTTAGCTTTTGCATTTTTGTGACCAAAATATCCCACAAAAATAATGAAGAGGAGTTAAATTTTATTTTGGTTCACAGTTTCAGAAGTTCAGTCCACGACTGCCTGACTCCATAGTTCTGGGATCCACGTGAGGCAGAACACCAGGGTGGAAGGGAATGTCAGAAGAAAGCAGATCAGGATATGACAACCAAGAAGTAGACAGCCCTCGGCTTTTCAAGGACAAAATTGAAACCCCAAAGTCACACCCCCAGTGAGCTATTTCCTCTGGCCATACCCTATCAGCCCACAGTTACCACTCACTTAATCCATATCAGTTAATTAATTTACCGATTATATCAGAACTATATCATTTCACCTCTGAACTTTCTTGCATTGTCTCACATATGAGCTTCATTTCTATAACATAATATGCTATGACATAAAAAAAAGATAAAATAACTTCAACAGGACTTTCCTGAAGAAAACTATAGAAGTTGACTACATGAAGTGATTGAGAAAAGCATGCTCTTGGGTGGAAGGACATGTTATTGAAAATATGTCATAAACTCCTAAGTTAATCTGTAAATTCATTATAGTTTTACCAAAAATAAAAGAAGAATATTGCTTAACCTGTCAAAATTTGATTTATACTCAGGTCTCATTTATCTTCATGAGAATAGAGAAAAAAAATGTTCACAAAGAATAATGAAAAAGTATGTTTTAGGCACATTTCAAAATATTGGTGATTTAGCCCATACAGTAATGGAGTAGGCACAAATAATATAAGAGTAAAAGAGAGTTGAGATTTCCAAAACAAAGGAATAAAATAGAATCAAGCATATAATAAAGGTGAATTTTAAATGCAGAAAATAAATAATGAATTATTTACCAAATGGTGATGGGAAAACTGGTTATATTTGGACAAGATAAAATTCAATTATTCTGTTATAGGCCACCTAAATAATTCCAAAAGAGTTCAAGATTCAATTAAAGAAAATTTTAAAATAACTTGAAGAGAACTTAGAAAAATATTTGTAATCTAGAAATAAGAAGCTATTCTAAACTCAACATCAAAAGGCCAACTAAGACTCAAATAAAACTAGGGAAATACTTTATATTTATGTGCCAAAATAGTCTCTCTGATACATAATATGATATAAAATTATTATTACCATTACTAAAATAATTTTCATATTATATAGAGCAGACAGAAATGCTTTAGGAGAATGGAGAATTTAGGGACTCCCCAAAAGGAAATTAAAAATGGTGCCTATAAATATATACAAAAATATTCAAACATTAATAAATTTAGAAATGTAATTTACAAAAAAGGATTATACCTTTTTATTTCTAAGAGTTAGCAAAGACTAACAATAATAATAATAATCAATATTATCAAGAATATATTAAGGGCATAATTGGACAGATTCACAAAGATATATGCTCAAGATTCATTGTAAAATTTAGGAAGTAGCAAAATTAAATATCTAACCTAAATGCATATTAATACAGCACTGGCTAAATAAAATGCTGCCTTATCGTGGAATACTAGCTTGCATTAAAAATAATAGTGTAGAGCTAATTTTGTCAAAAAAAATGTACTTGTCTTATTTTTTTAAAGAAATGAATATTTTTTCAAAAAGTATGTATATATTGCTTTTAGAATCATAAAGTGGAATTTAGCTATGTATTTTATACTAACTAATTTTGGAGGAAATACAGGGAAGCAGATCTCTTCATTAGAGTGTAAATTTTTAAAATCATTCTGAGGGCAAGATGGTCTATATTTATTAAAAGCCTTAAAAATGTCTGTAGTTAAAAAGATAATTACACTTCTAAAAAATTCTCTGAGGAAATAATAAGAGACATGAAAATTACTAAGAGAGTAGATTTTAAATGATCTCGCCACAGAAAAATGACATGTGAGGTAAATGATCTATTCACTAACTTAATTCAGTCATTCTATAACATATACATGTATTAAAATATCTTGCTGTAAACCTTAATTATCCACATTTTTGAAATGTAAAAAAATTAATAAATAAATAAAAGCACCAATTAATAAATAAATGTAATCTACACGGGTATTCATCATTTATCAAGTGAAAAATTGTTCTACAAAAATAACTCAAGTGCATTAAGTTCATATGCTGTAAAATAGTTTTTATGTGCAGCTGAGTAGAATGTTGCTCTATGTGCGAACATGGGTGCTTCTCTTTAGTCTATCCCCTTTAGGTGGTACAGCCTTCCCTTATGTCACCACCCACTTCTAAGGGTCCAGAACCTAGGGACATACATGTTCTCAACTGCCCAACAAGTTGTTGTTCCTACTGGATAAATCAGCAATGGTGGGGGGACGGGGGGACGAGAAGTTCAGGACACAAAAGGTTCCAAGCAGCAGGGTCACTCTTGAGTACTTTTCTCTACCTAATCTATTGTCCATTCTCCTGCTATAGAAAAGCAAAAGGATACATGTTCCCCAACCCGATTTCACAAAGATGTCAAGTACTGGAGATATAAGTGATGCCCAGGACGGCTCAACCCCTTCTTTTCCTTTTAATTCATGTTAGATTTTCTTCAGTTTGGGGACAGGGGGAATTACAAGTGCATATATACAGATTTATCATTCTTTGCCTCAAATTAAGAATACTGGAATTTAATTGTCAAGTATTTGCAGCCCTCATTTTCTGGTACCACAGAGAGTGAAGTGTTAATTACTCAGAAGTAGATGAGTGTTGTGGAATGATAGCAAAGAAATTCAGTGAGGATAGAAGATGGGATAGGGGGCAAGGTTTTGATTGACATACTATCCTCTTACACGTTCATTATGTATTCAGTCTTTGTCAGAAACCTTATTGGGTTATTCGGGTTCCTGTCACTATAACATATCCTTGAGATGATCAACCTGTAAAGAAAGGGTTATCTTGGCTCTGTTTTGGAGGTTCCGATCTATGATTGATTGGCCCATTGCTTTTGCATTTGTGGTGAGACAGCTGTCATGGGGAGGAGAATATGATGGAGCAAACCTGCTCACTTCACAGACATGAAGTAAAAAAGAGAGGAAGAAACCAGGGTCCCACAATCCCCTTGAGAAGGAAGCCGGAATTAGACAGGCAGTCTATATAGATAGGTAAATCGAGTCAGGTCAAGTCAAGGAGACCAATTGGAGTCCAGGAACTTGGAGACTGCCCCCTGAGGAACTGAAATGCCTTCAGAGTCCTTCTTCCACACTATCAAGATAAACTACCACTGCACCAACCTGTTGCTACTGTAACCTGTCTCAGGAATTGTCACTCCCTACAGGGAGTTATAAAAGTCGTTAATGGGTCCTGGGCTGCTCCATCTGGCCCTTCCCCCTATCCATCTGCTTCTCATCTTTTGGCCAGCCCACCTGAGCATCTCTTTAGACTAGTCAGTTGCGCAGGAAGGAGAAAGATAATGGGAAGAGAGCAAGAGAACAAAGGAAACCTAGGACATATAAAAAAGGCAGAACACTCTCACTTCTTGGGATCCCAGGATACCCGCTATGGTCCCATTCTCCTTCCCAGGAGAAGTCTATGTAACCCCTTTTTAAATAATCACTGGTTTATATGCTTGCCTCGGCGTGCTTCTCTAATGTTATGCTTCAACATGAGAGAAAGCAGGACTCATCACCCATAACTGGCAGTATGAAGGGTACACCCCAGTCACCCAAAGACTTTTCACCTCCCCCATCCCTTGAAAGTCCTACCACCTCCCAATAGCACCAAGCTGGGTACCATGCCCTTAATACATGGGTCTTTAGGGAACACTTAAGATTCAAACTATAGTGTGTGTGTGTGTGTGTGTGTGTGTGTGTGTATATATATATATATATATATATATATATATATATATATACACACACACATATATATATAAAATACAATTTGTTATTTTGATAATTTTCAGGTGCACAGTATACTAGCATTAACATGGACTTTATTATGTAATTATTACCACCATCCATCTCCCAGTACCTCCCTTTGCCATTTGATCTTGCCTTTCCTTGAAGTAGGAGTGTATGTCATCTCTTGGTTTTGAATCTAGCCATGATTTGCCTTAGTTAATAGAATGTGAGCAGAAGTGATCATTTGCTGTTTCAAGACTGCAGCTTTAAGAGATATCAAATATTTTTTTGTCTTACATCCCTGCCATTTACAGGAGAATAACACCCTCAAAGAGAATGAGAAATATGTGAAACAGGCTCAGACTTGACCTTCAGTTAACAGCTGCTCAGCTAAGCCCAGATTGAATCAGTTGATCCCCCTCTGCTTCACTGTTGAATGGTCAAAATAAATATGTACTATTATGTAACAGAGATATTATTTATTTTTTTATTGTTTGTAATGCAGCAATCCATGACCTATGTAGGCCTAGACTTGGATTGTGGAAGTGGAGGAAAAAATAATAAATATCATGCTCTCCTTCTTGGAACAATTTCCATCCTTGAGTTTTTATGACATTATGCTCTTGATAGCAGTCTTGGAAATCAGAAATGGGTCCCTGTTCTCGTGGTGTTGAGGATTGAACACCTGAGAAATGCCCAGGCAAGTGCACAAAGTTTTATTTAAAGGATAGAACAGAGGGGGTGGGGGGGGGAGAGAAAGAGAGAGAGAGAGAGAGAGATAGAGAGAAAGAGAAAGAGACAGACAGACAGATAGACACTCTTCTGGAGAGATGGAGTCTAGGTCTGAGGGGGCGGTCCAGAGCTGGTGCCCAGGGAGTGGGATGTCTTGCCCCTTTTATGGATTTTAGGTTTCCTTTCTTCTGCAGTCCCTCCCCCTCTCATCTTGCCTACTTTAACAAAAGGGCAGGAAGAGAGCCATCCAGAGGGTATTCATTAATAACTCCTTGCTGAGAGGAACAATTCCCTGGCGTCAGGTGACCTTAGCAACCCAGGAGGAGGAGGGGGAAGTGTACTGGAGGTATTAGCATTTTATTTCCTTTTGAACAGACCCAATCAACCATTATGTATATTGACTGTCCTTTTGCCTGGACCCACTCTGGTGTGTATTGTTCTACTTCTTGGGCGGTTATTTTCAATCTTTTTTTTTTTTTTTTTT
>NW_025999945.1:4015479-4052214 GCF_001458135.2 Marmota marmota marmota | reverse complement strand
CTTGCCTATGACATCTGGTGTTTTTCTTAAACCTTTTTTCTAGACAGTCATTCCATTTTTTTTTTTTTTGGTTAGCATAAACCTCAATCCCCTGTTAAGAAAATACTTTCCTTTTCCACTGCATATAATCTGGAAAAAACTAAATAACCAGCTGCAGCCACCTCTGGACAAGTACTGAGCATATGACCTGCACTTGGACAGGTGGACTTTCCCACTGACTAAATCTTGTCCACAATGATCCCCAGAAGAAAAGTAATCAGAGCAGATTCATCTGGCAGTACTGAGAAATTGCCCATTAAGTCTCATTTTCTAGACTTCTGGGGCTACTTAGACACTTATCCTTCCAAAAGACTACTGCAAAAATGTCATCTTCAATTTAGGATATTTCAATTAATTCTCTGGAATTTATTTAACTTCCAGTTTCTGGCATTTTATTTTTTATTATTAAACAAATACACCAGTATAGTGCAGATTTGCAAAAAGCCTGGATTGATACTTAAGCGAGAATTGCTTTTATGGCAATTTTCTTTTATTGTTTTAAATTTATACCATGAAAAACAAAAAGGTTCATCCTGTGTTTTTATGATCCTATAATATATTTTCATAGTAAACATTTTGAATAATTCATAAAAAGTAAAAATGAAAATGAAATCTCTTAAAATCCCCCCAGAAATCAGGATCACCACTATATTGCTTTGGCCATCACTTCAGGTGTCTCTTTACACAGCTCTGTAATTTAACATGAATGAGATTCTATCGTATATGCTGTTTCTATGGTGAATAACATCTAACTGCAGTGTATACTGTTCTGTTTGTTTATGCTTATCTCTCCCTTTCCACTCATCTACCACTACCATTATAAACCAACTAGTATTTTTTCGTGGCTTCCCTCTCTGTATAAACACACATGTATACATCATATATACAACTGCATGCAGATATTTTCTGTTATTTCAGAAAAAAATAGGATCATAACCGTCTTTTGCCTTTCTCACTTCATTCTTCCTAGCTGACATTGATCCAAGTTAACTTATTTCCATAGGCAGTTAGCATTTAATTTTGTGGACAGGTTGAGAATCACTCAAGTACTCCCATGTTGATGGGCTTTTTTTTTTTTCAGTTGTTATTTGGTCACTAAATTAATGATGCAAAAAACATTGCTATGATTATTAACAGCAAATGATTAAAAATATCTTTACTGATAATATTATTTCATGCTAAGAATCCCAAAAGGGTCTAATAAAAAAACTAAGAAAATTAGTAAGGTTACTTGATAAGGTGACTGGTTCCTTTTAAAGTATGTATTCAAAAGGTAGCTACACAAAATCAATACCATCTACACAAGACACAATGGTAGAAAAAGTACAGTCAAGAATCACTTAATGTTTTAATCAATAGTGGACTTCAGGGGCTGGGCTTGTGGCTCAAGTGGTACAGTGCACATCTAGCCTGGTGAGGCACTGAGTTCAATCCTCAGCACCACATAAAAATAAAATAAAGATATGTATCCACCTATAAATAAAAAATAAATATTTTTTAAAAATAGTGGACTGCATATATAATGGTGGTCTCATAAAGTTATCGTGGAGCCATTCATAACACAGAAGCACAACACATTATTTGTGTGCTTATGATACTGGTATAAACAAACCTACTGTACTGCCAGTCAGATGGTAGTATAGTGTGTGTGTATGTGTGTGTGTATGTGTGTATACATATATTTATTTATTTATATAATATACTATATATAGTATATATGCAATTACATAAAGCACCTAATATTTGAAAATAATAATAAATGGTTAGGTTACTGTTTTACATACTATATTTTTATCATTATTTTAAGGTATATCCCTTCTACTTACTAAAAAATAGTTTACAGTAAAATAGTCCTCCCAGAAGTAAACTGTATACATCTCATGTTTGTATAAGTACACTCTGTGAGATCTGTACAACAAAATCACATAACATTTGTCAGAATGCATCCCTATCATTAAGCAATGTATGATGATAATCAATCCATGGCAAAAACTAATTAAATAGATTTCTTAGAATAAATTTAACAATAAAAAGCATTAGACCTAATATAAGAAAACTATTAGATCTTAAAGGGTGTAAAATGGAAATAAATAGAACATTGAATATTTTAAATCTGAGACTTATGATCATAAAACTATGATTTTCCCCATAATTAATATAGAATGTATAAATATATTTAACTCAATTTCAATTAAAATTACAATTTTGTGGTTGTTTTTTTTTTTTTGAAATAAGATAAAGTGGTCTTTCACAAAATATGAAATAGTCTGATAATATTCAAGAAACATATAAAGAAGACTAATGAGAGGGATCCTGCTGAGTAGATGTTCAAATGCATTATAAAGTCACTGTGCAGAAAGCAGAATGATACTGTCATAATTTTCCCTAATCCCTCTGCTAAGTACAACTAAAAATCCTGGCCATTACATGTAAAATAAATATAAAAATATTTTGAAAGTTGGAAAGCAGGAGGTAGATGGGTTAGGGACCTCCGGACTGGAAGAGGACCATAGCAGTGATTTCCTTGGGTTTTCTTTTTGCTTTACCTACACTTGACTTGGAGAGGAAGAAGGCAGTAACCTAGGAATTTCAATAAACATAGACTAAATAAAACCCCAACAAAAGCTCACTCTCTATCCAGAGGATGAGGGAAGGTAAAACCAAGCAGAGCACAAAATTATCAGAAAATTTTATCAGACACTACTCTTCTTCCCCCAAATATTATAAAAGAGAGTAGCCTCATCTCAATTCCTGGTAGGAGGGCTAAACAGAGAGCCTAGATATCCATTCTGCCAGGGTAAAGGGAGGTTCCTTCAACAATCCCATCACCATGGTTATCAGAAGGCACCAAGCAGGGAGATGGATAGTCCTTCCTATCAAGCAGTAATAACCACACCCCCACACACACATGTGGGAATCCTATTCCTCTATCCCCAACTGGCAGTAAAGAGATATTATTCCCACTTCCCACTGAAAGTTTAGTGGAGAGTAAGGAGCTTCACCATTCCTAAGTGGTACCAAGGACACAACCTTGTGACGTCCAAGGGAACAATGCAAGGGACACTTAGGAGGCATTCTTATCTGTCCCAGCCAGAGGGGGAGTAGGCCTAGTGAGGAGCCACTTCAGAACCTCCAGTCTCATGCAAATATAACACAGAGCCCCATCTACCCTGGTATTAATAGAGGTAAAGTAGGGAACTTGGACTTCTACCCCAACTTAGTAATGTACCTTCTTCTCCTGCCAGAACAGGGCTGGACAAGGCCAACTAAAAACAGAAGGTTTAAACAAGACCCAGAATCTAATAATGTAATACACTAACTGTCCAGCTTTCAATTAAAAATCAGTTGTTATATTAAGTGCCAGGAAAACATCAAATTGTATAAAACAGGCAATCAATAGATGCCAACACCAGGATGGCAGAGATATAAGAATTACCAGACAGTGACTCTAAAGCAGCCATCATAAAATGCTTTGTTGAGAAATTATGAACAAGCTTGAAAAAAAAGAAAAAGCAAACAAAAAACAAAAGTCTCAGCAAAGAAAGAGAAAATATAAAGAATCTGTAGAAATTTCAGAACAGAAAACTATGTTAACTGAAATAAAAACTCTATGGATGGGCTCAACAGCCGAATGAAAGGAGTAGAGGATTTTATCAGTGATCTGGGTAAAAGAGAAGAAATTACTCAATCTGAACAATAGGGAGAAAATAAATGAAAGAAATAAAGAGAACCTCAGAGATCCATAAGACTATAATATATACAATGGTGCCACAATCCCAGAAGGGACTAAGAAGACAAATAAATGTGGTAAACATATCTTGCCCCTATTTGTGCATTTTCATTATAATCCTGCCATCACTGGTACAGTCAAAGTGTTTGGGTACATCCACTCTGGAATATAGTTTGGCTTTTTTTTAAAAAAAAACTAAAGATGTAAGTACTTACCAACTCAGCAATCACACACCTGGGCATTTATCCAATTGAAATGGAAATTTATGTTCATACATAATCTGTACATAAAACTTTATGGCAGCTTAATTCATAATAGCCCCCAAACCAGAAACCATCCATTCCTTCAAAGGATGAGTTGTGACTGTGGTACATCCTCACGATTGAAGGCTATTCAGTAATAAAAAGAAATGAACTATTGACACACATGGAATCTGGCTGACTCTCCAGAGAAATATGCAAGTGAAGAAAGCCAAACTCCACCTGTTAAATATTGTGTGATTCTACTTACACTACATTATTAAAATGACACAATTCTGGACATGAAGAACAGTTTGGCAATGGCCAGGGATTAAGGATTAAGGAGGAGGTGGGAGTGAGAGGGCAATGGGCATGGTTATGAAAGGACATGAAAAATCCTTCTGGGGATTAAAGTGTTTTGAATCTTGACTTTATCAATGATGATAACCTGGTTGTGATATATACTGTGATTCTGCAAAATGTTACCACTGGAGGAAACATAAGTTATAGGGATTTTATTATTTCTTACAATTTCTTGTGATCTATCATTACCTCAAAAAATTAATTTAACAAAATACCTGAAAGAAACTCTCCTTCCCCCTTCAGTACCCCCTTGCCTTCTGGGGTTGATAAGGCTCTATGAAAATATGACTGTCCCAGGGAAATCTATGGTCCATGTTGTCATTTTAATTTTTGCCTTGCCCATCACTGTTAAGATTGTCTTCTTACTATTGCTCTGTAGTATAGTTTAAGGTCTGGTATAGTGATGCCACCTGCTTCACTCTTCCTGCTAAGGATTGCTTTAGCTATTCTGGGTCTCTTATTTTTCCAGATGAATTTCATGATTGCTTTTTCTATTTCTATGAGGAATGTCATTGGGATTTTGATCGAAATTGCATTAAATCTGTGTAATGCTTTTGGTAGTATAGTCACTTTGATGATATTAATTCTGCCTATCCAAGAGCAAGGTAGATCTTTCCATCTTCTAAGGTCTTCTTTGATTTCTTTCTTTAGGATTCTGTAATTTTTATTATATAGATCTTTCACCTTTATTGGCACCAAAACAGACTGGTAGACCAATGGTATAGAATAGAGGATACAGAGACTGACTCACAAAATTACAATTATCTCATATTAGACAAAGGTGCCAAAAACATGCATTGGAGAAAAGATAGCCTCTTCAACAAATGGTGCTGGGAAAACTGGAAATCCATATGCAACAAAATGAAATTAAACCCTTGTCTCTCACCATGCACAAAACTCAACTGAAAATGGATCAAGAATTTAGGAATACAACTAGACACCCTGCATCTAGTAGAAGAAAAAGTAGGCCTTAATCTCCATCGTGTGGGATTAGGCTCCAGCATCCTCAATAAGACTCCTGTGGCACAAGAATTAAAATCAATAATCAATAAATGGGGTGGATTCAAACTAAAAACTTTCTTCTCAGCAAAAGAAACAATCTGTGAGGTGAATAGAGAGCCTACAACTTGGGAGCAAATCTTCACCTCTCACACATCAGCTAGACTACTAATCTATAGGGCATATAAAGAACTCAAAAAGCTAAACACCAAAGAAACAAATAACCCAATCAATAAATCGGACAAGGACCTGAACAGACACTTCTCAGAAAATGATGTATAATCAATCAACAAATACATGAAAAAATGTTCATCATTACTAGCAATTAGAGAAATGCAAATCAAAACTACTCTAAGATTTCATCTCACTCCACTCAGAATGGCAGCTATTATGAAGACAAACAACAATAAGTGTTTTGAGGATGTGGGGAAAAAAGATACACTCATACACTGCTGGTGGGACTGAAAATTGGTGCAGCCAATATGGAAAGCAGTATGGAGATTTCTTGGAAAACTGGGAATGGAACCACCATTTGACCCAGCTACCCCTCTCCTTGGTCTCCCAAAGGACTTTAAAAACAGTGTACTACAGGGACACAGCCACATCAATGCTTATAGCAGCACAATTCACAATAGCTAAACTGTGGAACCAACCTAGATGCCCTTCAATAGATGAATGGATTTAAAAAATGTGGCATATATACCCGATGGAATATTACTCAGCAATAAAAGAGAATAAAATCATGGCATTTGCAGGTAAATGGATGGAGTTAGAGAAGATAATGCTAAGTGAAATTAGCCAACCCCCAAAAATCAAATGCTGAATGTTTTCTTTGATATCAGGAGGCTGATTCATAGTTGGATAGGGAGAGGGAGCATGGGAGGAATAGACGAATCTAGATAGGGCAGAGGGCTTGGAGGGGAAGGGAGAGAGCATGGGGTCAGAAATTATGGTGGAATGTGATAGTCATTATTATCCAAAGTACAGGTATGAAGACATGAATTGGTGTGAATATACTGTGTATACAACTAGAGATATGAAAAATTGTGCTCTATATTTTTAATAAGAATTATAATGCATTCCACTGTCATATATAAATAAAAAATTAAATTAAATTTTTCAAAAAGCATGTCTTCTTGTTTAACAAATAGGTATTAGTTGTGTATATTTGCTTGAGTACCTGTTCATCCTTTACCTTTTATTCTCTTAATGTCTATCTAATTTGGATTGAATATAAGAACACATTTTATATTTGTTACGGTAAACATATGTGCAAGTATTTTGATGAAGAATATTTTCTTCAAAATATTTAAATGTAATTTAGTAATTATTGCTGTTTGGATGATTCAAATGATGTATAGTCAAATCTACAAGACATTTTTCCTAAGAGCTTTTAAGTTCTGTGTTCAAGTTAAGAATACCTTGCCTGTTTATCAAACTCTTAAAGTATTTTCACAGATCTTTCAAATTTTTCTTCATAAATTTTTCTTTAGTTCTTTCTTTCTTTAAGTACATAATTATATAACTTTATTTTAGCCTTCCAAAAACACTATAAAGTCATTTATTTCAGAACAGTCAAACCATTCAGCCACTGATTTTAAATGTCATCCTTTTTCAAACTAACATTCCATATATGTAGGAATCTCTGGAATTCATTCCATTCCATTGATTAGTCTTTCTGTTTCTAAGCCAGTACCAAGTGCTCATTTCTGGTAGCCTTTGAGGTCACTTGGATTTCTAAAAAAGCAACAATAGAACACAATCTATATTTATCATTATCTGAGTGCTTGCTTCTATTTTCCATTCCCTAGGAGGCTAACCCCAAATTCTAAACACTCTCCATCCTGTAATGGGAAGTTCAGATGTTACCATCTTGAGGAAAAAGATCCAGAGACCAAGGTCTAGGGTAAATCACATTGGGTTTGGACCGTTGTTTGGTCATTTCCTTCCGGTTTATGTTGTGTAACACACTCATTCTACTTCTTGGTGCTTTCATTTTTTGTTTATCTTCAGAAGTGGAAAGCACAAGGGCATTTAAACCACAGATATTGGTAGTGAAATTCATTGAGAGTGCATTTAAAGTGATTAGCACATTGCAGGGCCCATGATAAACACTTAATAAATATTGATTCCTGATAATATTACTTCTATAATTGAAGTAGCATTACTCCTTGGTTACTATCTTCTCTCTCCTTTTGTTCCTATAGTTTTTATTTTTTTTAACTTTTTATAGTTTTAGATGGACAGAATGTCTTTATTTTATTAATTCACTTTTATGTGGTGCTAAGGATTGAACCCAGTGCCTCACACATTCGAGGTAAGTGCTCTGCCACTGAGCTACAGCCCCAGTCCCTGTTCCCATAGTTCTTAATGCTTTCATATGAGCACTAATATTCCATCTTGACATATTTTGCCTCTTGAGCATGTCTTCCTCTCACCCTAGACCTTAAGCCTTGTCTTTGATTAATGACACTACATATTAAGTGAAGGATTTGGAAAATAAGTCCAAGGACATTTCTCCCTAAGCTTTTGTCATTTAAAATCCCAGGCCTCAGCCAGAGTGAAGGAACACAAAAGGAACTTGCACCTGACTGGCACCTGACTCCCAACCCTAACGGGTCAGCTTACCCCAATACAATGAACCCCATGAACTACCTTGGGTCCCACCCTAAAGGAAGCCTATATAACTCAGATCCTTCCTTCAGCCCACCGCCATTTTCTGCCCCCAAAATGAACCATGACTGGTGTTCAACCCACTGACTCTGCTGATGAATCCTGAATAAAGAAAGGCTTGCTGATCCGAGGTTTGCCTCCAGTCTTGGGCCTTAGTCTCTGTGCGTCATTTGTACTAACATTGTTTTCTTCAGCACCCAGCATAGGTCAAATCAAACAGGAGCTTAATAAATAATGAAGTAAACTAATTGATAATATGGCTATCAATTTTCTTACATGGTTAAGGTATGAAACGGGGAAAAATTGTTTTTCCTTCTCCCAGATACCATATAATAATCATCTCAGTATTCTTTGGCACTGGCTATCAAGATATGTATGAAATTTCTCCCACACTAAGTGATTCTCTGTTCATTTTCAACACTATCACCCAGAAGCAGAGTCAGATCCCAAGTTAGGGACTTAGTTACACAAGACTGCTTCTCACTTTAGATGTCAACCACAAGTTTGAAAGTCATCTCCATGACTTTCAACAGCCTGGCTATAAATTGGGCCCTTCCTAAGATTTGCTGGAGCAGCTTACATGGCCAAGGAGACACTTTACATATGCTAATCTATTCACTGTAAAAAATATTGCAAAGGATACAGATAAACATCCAGATGGGAGCGCTACATAGGGCAAAATATGTGGGATGATGCAGAGCTTCCATGCCCTCTCCAGGTGGGTGCACCATCCCCCAGGCACCTCCATTTGTTCAGCAATCTGGATCTCTCTGATCCCTACTCTTCCCAGTTTTTATGGAGGGTTCATTATGTAGGTTTGATGAATTGCAGCATTGCTCTTTGGTCATTGTTATGCTCGAATTTGGGACCCCCAAAGACCACCAGAGACCCAAGATCGATGTAAGCAGCAAAGAGGTGCTTATTGCGAGCCAGCTTGGTCCTCCGCGCACTTCGCGCACACACACAGCAACTGGTGACGCTGAGAGGCCCCAGCCCAGGGTTTGCAGCAGTTTTATACATTCTTTGGAGAGGGCAGGGACTTCACATACATCATAGCAAATCATCACACACCGCGGGAAAATCAAATAACAACTCTAAAACATGATTAGCACATTCACTGGCGGGAACAAGTTGGGTAGGGGTGATTGGTCAGTACAAAAGGGGTATTTATTTGAACTGATTGGTTTAAGCCAAGAGGGGTGTACGTACTGAACTACATGGTTTCCCAACATGTTATCAACCACCATAAACTACTGGGAGGGTCATCTGGCATCCCAGGTATTTCCCTGTCTCATGCTGATTGGTGGCTGCTAGGGGGCTGCTATGGATCTCCACCTAGCCTGACTGAGTCACCTGGCGCAGCAGATCTCTCCTGTTATTTGTAGATAAACAACTTAGCAGGGTGGGAATGTGCCTAGGAGTGCTCTGTGGGTTTTTCCAAGGACAAAGGCCATGTCCCTTCCTTGGACAGGCTTTGCTCTGAGATAGAGGCTGGTTTTTCAGTCATCAACTCAACCTCCAACTCCTTTTTCTTCCCTGGAGGTCATGGGGTGGGGCTTAAAGTTGCAAACTTTTAACCACTTGGTTGGTTCCCCTGGAAACCAGTCCCCAGGCTTTCCAGGAGCCTACCCAGAGTGGCCTTATTAGCATAACAGATGCTTCTATCACCTAGGAAATTTCAAAGGATTTAAGAGCTCTGTGTTAGATGATTCTGTTATTCAGAAAATTCAGATTCTTAGAAGCTCTGTGTCAGGAATTGAGACAAAAGACCAAATATTAGAAAAATTCCTGGTGCCCCAATCTATAAGGGATTTGGGAGTTCTATGATAGGAATTGAGGACAGAAGCAAATGAATGTTGTAAGGTCAGGCAGCAGTGACCAAAAGGAGGCAGATTTTAAAAGGCTGCTGAATGAGGTTTTATTGAGATTTCACTCCCAGGTGCAACTCTCCGACCAGCAGAGTGGGTCTAGGCGCATGGGGGCTCCACTGGACTGGAATTTGGGAGGGCTTAGGGCAGGAAGGGAGGGCTCCAGACAGGAAAGTTTTTAGGGTCTCTTGTCCTCCTGGGGTTGGTCTGGGATAGCTGGCTAAGATCCAGGACTGACCAGTAGACCCTGCTGATTGACAGGTAGTTCTGTCAGTGGTTCTTTCGAATGCGTGGGTTGCTTGGTGCTTTGTTCCTCAGCCACCTCCACCTAACAAATGTGTTTCTTAATTATTTCACACCAGGTAATGACCGACTTTATGCACCTTTGGGAAATATACTTGGTGGTAGCAATGAGAAACTGATGTGACTCCGTTTTTGAGAAACCAGCTTCTACCTCAAGGCCTGCCCAGAGACGGTGGCATGACCCTAGTCCTTAGAAAAACCCACAGTGTTCCTAGGAACATACCCACCCTGTTGAGTTGTTTGTCTGTAAATAACAGGAGAGACAAAACAGGAACTGAGGTCTGTTCTGGGCAATCCCAAGGCTGGCCTGGTCCTCAGATCATCCCTGAACCTAGAACCCGTGAAGTCAAGATACAAGGAAGGAAACAGAAGAAATAAGAACAACAGGAGATGAGACAAGGAGGAAGAAGAAAGGAGAAAGAAGAATGAAGTAAAATTAGAGGCTAAAAGGAAGAGATAAAGAGGAAGTGGAATCACACAGCGAACCTCTCAGTCAAGGTCTTTCTCATTGGCCAAAGTACTCTCCTCCTCTTCCTCCTTCAGGGACTGAACCAGGAGCACTTAACCACTGAGTCACAGCCCCAACCCTTTTTATTTATTTATTTATTATTTTTATTTTGAGACAGAGTCTCACTAAGTTTCTAGGGCCTCACTAAATTGCTGAGGCTGACTTTGAATTTGTGATCCTCCTCTCTCAGCCTCCTGAGCACTGGGAATATAGGTGTGTGCCACCACACCTGGCTACTCACCCTCTTCTTTGCCCAGGGAGGCTGCAATTGAAGATAACACACAACAAAGCCTGCTGTCTTCTCCAAATCTTGCCTTCTCTTTGGAATTCTCCCTTTGATTCCAGCTGGCACTGAAGCAAAGTTATTTGAAGTTATTTCTTGGTACAAGCAAGAAGTTATTTTGAAGTCATTTCTTGGTACAAGCAAGAAATAACTGCTTCCCAATTCCTATTCTGATCTAGGTATGGCTTGAGTCAGAGTATTTTTTCTTTTTCTTTCTTTCTTTTCTTTTTTTTTTTTTTCCTTAATAAGGTCTTTGCTTAGCATCTGGATGGCCATCTTAAGTGACAGCAGACATTTTAAGGAAAAAGTTTCACTTTCCCGCCTAAGGGCCTTTCTGAGAAAGGCTCACCACTCCCTCACACCAACCTCACCCTTAACCGCTGAATTAGGACCCACCAGGCTCTGATTTCTGAGCCTTCCCCATAAAAGTCCCAGAAGCCAAGCCTGTTTTGCCTCTCTCTCCTATAGAGAGATGGCCTTTATTTGTCAGCTCTGACAAATAAACTCTCATGTATATATCTCTGCCTGGTCTCTGTCTTTCATTTCTCGCTTACTGGTATCTTGTTTTTCACTTTCCCTTCATTTTTATTTTTTAATTTCCCTTATTCCCTCTGGTAGTTTCTGAGCGTCTCCTTGGACTTGAGTTGGAGCTGAACTCTGAAGATTTTACACTGATGAAAAAACTTCTGGACTGACCACAGGCAAAGTGGCCTGGAGGTATTAGGAATGCCTTCACAAAAAAGAGAAGAACCCAAAAGTCATAGATTTAAAAAAAAATAGATGTATTCAATTACTGAGTATTTTAATGGAAATTTATACAATCTGCAAAGTTAATGGATAAAGAATATACTTTGGGAAAATATTTACAACACAGATAGATAGATGATAAGAGCGAATCCCTATTATATGTCAAAAGTTTTTATGAATTTACTACATAAAGATAAATACCTAACAGAAATACAAACAAAATATAGAGAGAAATCTAAGAAAAATTTATAGAAGAGAAAACCAATAAACATGCTAAAATCCTTGATCTCATTAGGAAATACAAGTTAAAATAACAATATCTCTTCACATTCATGATACCTCCGGTGATTGGTGGAGTTCTGCTCCCTCACATGTGGAGGTCTGAATGTTAGAGAAGCACACTGAGGCAAGCATATAAAGCAGGGTTTATTTCAAAAGGGGTAACATAGACTTAGGGGGCCATAGCTGGTATCCTGGTATCCCAAGAAGCCAGGTGTTCTGCCTTTTTATATGTCTTAGGTATCCTTTGTTCTCCTGCCCTCCTCCCCTTATCTTTCTCCTTCTTGCTTACTTGACTAGACCCAGGAATGCTCAGTGGGATGGCCCAAAGGTGGGAAACAGGTGGGCTGAAGGGGGAAGGGCAGGATGGAGCAGCCCAGGACACATTAATTAACAACTTTATAGCTCCCTGTGGGGATGGGCAATCCCTGGGACAGGTTACCTTAGCAACAGGTTGGAGCAGGGGCAGGTTATCTTGATAGGGCTCTGAAGGCTGACCTGACTTAATTTACCTATCTATACTGCCTGCCTGTCTAATTCTGGCTTCATTCATGTGGGATGAGCAATCATAAGAGTTTAGTTGAACTTGGGTTTCTTTATCAGGAAAGCTCTTTTACAGTCTAGGGGAATTCTGGTCTCTGCTTTCAGCTAGTTTATGAAGTAACAGCCTCAGCCAGAGATCTTTATTTTATTATTACTATTATTATTATTTGGCACTAGGGATTTAACTCAGGGGCACTCAACCACTGAGCCATATCTCCAGCCCTATTTTTAATTTTATTTAGAGACCGGGTCTCACCGAGTTGCTTAGTGCCTCTCTGTTGCTGAAGCTGGCTTTGAACTCCAGATCCTCCTGCCTCAGCCCCACTCCCCACTACCCCCCATCTGCTGGGATTATAGGTGTGTGCCGCCACGCCTGGCAAGAGATCTTGACAAGTCTTATCTTTTAGCTGAGATGGACCTGGGGGAATGACTTCCCTCTGTCATGTGCTTGGCCCATTCCTCTCCACTGTAGTGTTCAGTTTTTGCCTCACACTCTGCCCAAGCCAAGGCTGCAGTACAAGCCTTGGGAGGGGAGCCAGCTCACAGCTTCCTCTTGCCTGAAAGTAGTGTTGCAGGGCATCATCACTGTGCTGTGCAGAGAACAGGGATCAAAGCAGTTAGAAAAGATCTGGATGAAGCTGTGTCAGGTTCATTCTGTACCCCGATACCATCTTCTTTCCCACATCCTAGCATATCTGTAGCTCAGGGATTGGCTTTGTCAACCTTGTAAGGCTGTTAGTTATTTATTTCACTCCAGTGTGCTGAAGCCTTTGTGCTTAAGGAGCCTCTTTTTCCTGAGATAGAAATTTAGGAATTTAGAGAGAAAACTGAGGCTCTAAAAGAGAAATGTTACTGTTGGAATATGGAACGAGTGGCATTTTGGAATATGGAATTTATGAGCCGAACAAAGGAGACTAAGGGACAGAAAGAAACCAAGATGTTGAGCCCACAGAATAGCCCATAATTACTTTGAAATTTTCCAGGTCTATATGAGTTTTCTGGAATATAACAGAGCAGAAATGAGACACAGACTATTAACCTTGTGAAGCCAGGGGCTAACATTTGATTGGAGCCTGACCTTCCATCCCCTCACTAAAATCAACAACTTTCAGAGACATTGATGGAAACTGAAACCTACATGCTAGACCACACCCCCTAGTGGGAAATACCATCTTGTTCCATATGTCCCAGTCCCAAGGAAAGTCTGCTTCCTTTGAATCAAACACATTCCACCTAACTATGCACCCCAATAACCTGACCATAAGGCCTAGTAGCATATCTTGCCTGTGTTCTGTTGTGAGAATGTGCATCTTCTTTTGCTCTTCCTCTCTTTGTAACAGTGGCATTCCTGCCTAAAGCCTCTGTTTCTTGGGCCACATTCAAAGTAAATACTTTGATTTCTTCAAAGGACTTGAGGAGCTGGTCTCCAAATTGGTATCTCAATAGACTCTACCTGGTGGTGTTCTTGGCCCTCTGGAGTCCTTTCCTCTAGAATTTCCCTGTCCACTTGACTCTCTCTTAAGCATAGAACAAAACAAAAGTGATACTTTGTGACTTCCAAAGCTAAGTTACCAGAAGTCTTTAAACTTATATCTGGGCCTGAAATGCTTGAGACATTCTCTCTAAAACCCAGCTGCCATGCTCTGGAGAGATACCACAGGAAAACACACTGGTCAACAGCCTAGCAGAGCTCCCAGAAAACAAACAGCATCAAGATCCAGCCCTGTGGGAGAGCTATTTGTCCAACCCAGTTGAACTTTCTCATGCCTGCAGGCTTAGCTGCCTCTGCGCTATAATGTGACAGTCCCTCAGTGAGACCCACCAGAGAGGGCCCAGGCAATGCACAGAACCATGAAAGGTCAGGGTAAACATGTTTACACTGCTGAGTGTTGGAGTGTAATATATCATTAGAAAACTGAAACAGGCCTAATTAAAGGCTGCATGAAGTAGCCACATTCAACACTGTAACTTTTCCCAAGATTCCTCATGTTATGAACTTTAAAGATGAGGGACTCAAATCTCAAAAACTAACTTGAGATAATGCAGCCAGTGGATATATATCACAACATAACAAATAGTGCTAATTCTTCTACCTGAAATACAGGGTTTCCTAGTATTTCACTTCTCCGTACATCAGTTCAGTGGACTCACATCAGTGCCTGACACCCTTCAGCTACTATTTCCAGGTACGAATTCTCCACATTGTAGTTCAGATGTTAGGGCATAGAACAGGAAAGAGGCTCAGGACACAACCGTCAGAAAGCAAAGACTAAGCTTGGGTGACCAGGGACAAAATATATACTCCAAAGGCATGCTTCCAGTGACCTATTCCTCCAGTTATACCCTACATGCCAGTCAATCCATTCAAGTAGTTTAACACACTGGTTTGGTTAAGGCTCTCATAACTCAATCATTTCACCTCTGAAAGTCCTTGCATTGTCTCATGCATGAATTTGGGGGGAAACACATCAATATCTAAACCATAACAAAGCTTAACATAGCAGAATGGCTATACCTAGATTTAAATTCTAGCCCTACCACTTAAGAACCCTATTACCTTGGGGTAACCTCAACTACTCTGGCTTTAATTTCCTCTTCTGTGCAACAAGGATAATAATAATATCTATATTATGGGGTTGTTGTATTAAATGAGTAAATATACGTGACATCTATATTATAGGGTTGTTGTAGTAAATGAGTAAAATATACGTAAAGCACTTTCAACTGTGTCTATGATAAAAAAGTCCTTTGTGTTATGTCATGGTTTATATTAACAGTAATAGCAGCAGTGATAGAGTAACATTCTCCACTACTACCAAAGCACAGCACAGAAAAGAATCTATGTTCCAGTTTTCCCTGAGAGCCTTTGATGCCTGTCATGTTCCTTAAACACATTATAGGCTCCCAAAGTTAGTATATACTGATTGGTTCAAGGTATTCAGAGACCCTACCTTGTGCTAAAGTAAGGTCAGTCCTACAAGAAATTGGAGCTCTGTCAGGAAGGGTGAAAGAGGGAATGAATTTTGGAAAAGCAATTGACATCTTCCAGGAAAGGAAGCTCTCAGTGCTCAGGCCTCATAGCCATACTGCTGCTTCAAACGTCTTCATCTCTCCCTGTTGTGGGGAAACTGCTCAGAAAACACACCAAGGCCGAATTTGAAACAAATAATTTTTATTTACCTATTTTGCCAATTATACCTGGCCAGGGGCTGTGTCTAAGAGAGTCCAAGTGGCTGTCTGAAAGAATAGCAGCCCCCTCTGAGGGAAATTTTCTACTGAAGGAGGAAAACCACATCCAATCGAATGTTTCAGTTAGTAAGCAAGCAAGTTACAGAAGCTAAAAGAAGCTGTCAGCAGAACAACTCAGTCAACAGCATCTTGGTTCTGAGTAGGTGCTAGACAACTGTCGAGCAGGTGGTCAGAGGGAGCGAGAATCTACTTTAAAGTCATATAGGTCACCAAGACCACCGTATCCTGGGTTGAGTACATTTTGTTGGGTAAAAACTATAGAAAACAATAGATATTTTTTGAATTTAGCAGAAAACAGCTTTCATTTTGTTTTCTCAGAAATGGGTCCTGCAGCTGTCTCTTCACAAGAGCAGTAACAGAAAAACTAAGGTGGAGTCAAGAAGAGCTAAGATGGAGTTCCTATGGCCACACTAGTCTGCACATGTAGCCATAGTGACTCCATGCCCACTGCTCCAGCAAGGAGGTAACTGTTACAAGAGATCAGATAGTTTTTACCATAGCAATTGCTTTACATAACCAGTATTCGTAACTTATTTAGTGTTTACTTAAGATTATAGCTAACTTATGGCCTACATACACATATTTACCTATCATTTTGTTACTTATATCTTTAAACATTATATCCTTATCCTATGTAAAGCTACATGATCATGTGAATTATTTGCTTACGGCTATATTGATTTAACCTCACCTATGTCTATATTAGCTTTTTATCCTATATGTATTTGTAACAGGTTTTAATTCACTATCTTATACTTATTATCTAATACCTTATTGCCTATGGCTTAAATCCTATGTCTTGCAATTGCTTATTTCTGTTGTCTTACTTATCAAAAAATTTTATAGTCTATAACCTATACCTAAACCTATAACTTCTTGGTTATATTGATCAGTTCACACCATAACATCCCTGAAGAGCACTCAAGACCAAGACAAAGTTCTACTGGTCTTCTTTGGAATAAGAGATGTTCTGTGGCCCTCTCCATGTGCCACTTGCTCTCCACAAAGATGGGCAATCCGTGAAGCATCAAGAGAGCCCCTTGGATCTGCCTCTCTCTCACTGACTCCTCTGATTACAGCCTTCTCTGAACCTTGTACTGACTGAGAAAGGGGACTTCACATCCTGATGTTCCTGTTAGGATGATACATGTCCCCCCAAACAAAGCCTTCTTTCTTGGTGAGAAAGAAGGTGCTATTATGGTTGGATATGTGGTGACTCTAAAAGCTCATATGTGAGACAGTGCAAGAATATTCAGATGTGAAATGATTATATGAGGTACAATCTATCAGTGCATTAATCCATCATATGAATTAACTGGGCAGGTAGGGTATAACTGGAGGAAGCGGGTCACTGGGGATGTGCCTTTGGTTTATATTTTGTCCTTGGGAAGCAGAATTCTCTCTGCTTCTTGGTCCACTGTGATGTTTGGGTTCACTTGGGCCCAGAGCAATGGAGTTGACTGATCAAGGACTGAACCTTTGAGACAGCCTCAAGTAAACTTTTCCTCCTCTCTAAATTATTCTTGTCATGTTTTTTGGTCACAGCAACATAAAAGCTAACTAAAACAGTGCTCAAATCCTAAATTCTCCATATGCCAAACCCTGAGCCTCCCTGACTCCAGGTTGTCATTCCTGTTGTGGGTCCAGGTGGATCTGAGTTTTACAGAATAAACTGGTTCACACAATCTGTAGCCCATCAATCCCTTCCCTATAGTGTGAAGGGAAAATACTTCACTGAAAATGATACATGTATTTTCTTGGTCTCCATAAAACATTTGTCTCTCTTGTACATAATTAATTGTTAATTGAAAGCATGATGAATTATAGCTGCCTATAATTAATTTAGTAAGAGACTTTGGTGAAATATGACTGAGAGTCTTTCTCCAGACTTATTTTGTTTTAGAAAGCATAGGCAGAGTTGGATCCCATGCAAATCTTCTGTGACCTGCTGCATTTTGAACATTATAGATTGGTAGGGTGGGGTGGGGAGGCGTGGATGTTGGCATAATGAAATGATGGCCTCAGTAGGGATAGCATGTGGCATTTGTGTTATCCATCTCTCCCTGCGTAAAGGTAAGTAGCTACTCAATTCTGAAGACTAAAGCCATCCATGTAGGCAGCTGGTGCAGGCCATGGAAAGGAGCAGAGAACATACTTTGGGTCTTAGGAAAGAGTCTTCAAGTTAGAGAAAGAGGTACCTATGATCGAGTTGGGATGGGCTGGTAGATTAGCCCCAGATCATGAATTATCTGAGGGGGCTCCCTCTTTGTCCAGATGACTATAGAGAGACTGGAAAAAAACATGTCCCTGAAAACAAACTTTCCAGTGTGTGTAACTGACCCTGAAGATTCTGTGAGTTTATTTTATAACATATATAATACATCACAGGGGCCCTCAGAGGCATAATAGTCAGGATATCCTGGCCAGATAGATGCTCCCCTTTGCTGAGTCAGACTCTAGTGACATAGAGCCCACTCCCTCCTCCAGCAGCTTTGTTAATATCAGAACTTCCAAACAGGAAGCTATGCCAAACAGCAGAGAGAGAACTGTTTTTCACCATATTTTATCAATAGTGTGTAATTAAATTTCCCTTTGATTTTTCAAGCTATCGATATTTTATTTCTCTCCTTGTTGCTTACATGTTGATTATGCTCTTAATTTATAGTTTCCTTTAGGGTCAATTGCATTCATGAGTCACTTTCTCCCCAGGCTAATCCTCCGCTCTCACATCTTCCTCCTTTCTAACCTGGAGTCCCTTCCGGTCCTCACACTCATCTCCCGTCTTCACAGTCCTTTTTCAATCTTTACTGCACCTTCCAACCTCCCTGCCCTAATAGCTATTCTCAACCTCACATCCTCTTCCCAACATCATGGTGGCCCCTTCCTTCCTCAAACTCTTCTCCATCCCCATACCTACTTCTTGTTCCCAATCTCTGATTTCTATAGAAGACTCAATTCCTCAACCCTAGACTCTATACATAACTCTATACATAAGTCTATACATGACCTGGAATGATTTTACTCCTTTGTCTTATTAGAGATAGAGACTCTTCACTCCTATACAACCCAGAGTTTCTAAATGTCTAAAGCTTAGACACTGGCTCCCATTCCTTCCACCAGGGGATCATGCAAGTCAACAAGTAGCATCTCTATTTTTGTGGGAGTATCCTGCAGCATCTGGTCATTAGAAAAGAAAGTGAATGATTCCTTCCCTCGCAGATCCCTTTCCAGGGAACTCCTGAGACATTTTGGAAGCAGATAAAGTTGGATGGCATCCTTTAGTATCAGTGCAGTCATTAGAAGAGGCTTGGATGATGGAAATTAAACCACATGGTCTCTATTAGTGAAGAAAGATCCTAATAACCCTTTGTTTTGTCTTATTTTTGAGAGGAACCCATTCTGCCTTCACCATCTTCCCAAGCAGAGAAGGATTTCAATCATCAGTAATCACAGTTTACATACACCACAAGAAGTATGATATTTCCACCATGTAAAAATCAGAAGCAGAGAGAAGAATATAAGCAAGAAGCATTTGAGCCAGGTAGTTTGAAATAAAGAGGGCTGATAAATAGCCTTGAAGATTTCTAGTTTAAAATGATGGCTGGCTCCAAATGCAGGTTCTCTCAACGTCTGACTAAAATACAGATGAGAACACAGGGAAAACATGAAAGCGAATCAAGGTAAATTAAGTCATACAGACAGACCCATGCTACACTCTTGAGTAATGGATTCTAATTCTGATGTAGATAAAGCTGACTTGAGAAAATCCTACCCAGGCTTCCATAGAAGGAAAACTCCACTTTAATGTTATGAAAGAGAGACCATCTTCAAATATGTGGGTGAAAACAATGATTGCCTTCTCTCCTATTTGTCACTTGATTCAGAGACCTGAATACAATCAGAAAACTGGGAAACAATCCAGCTCTTTCCACCGAAATGGTGCTCTGTAAAACAGGCTGCAAACGGATCCAATTTTCCTTCATCCAGACAGGTATTTTGAACATAGAATAAAAAAATGCAAATTCCAAGAAAATATTGAAGCAAAATTGTGGGTAAAGGAAATTGATGTTGCTAGTGCATTCCGGGAAATGTCGTGCCTACAAGGGAAGTGATGTAAATAAGAATGAGGATTCAAAGGTCAGTTTTAAAGTATCCAACTGCATGCAATTCCTAAAATTTCAGCTTTTGTTACTTCATGGTACAAGGTGCTGGGGGTTGGAGATGGGAATCCATTATACAGAAAAATGTAATGCCAGATGAGAATATTAACATGAACACCTCAAACTTATTCCAACCCTAGATCGAAAAAGGGATCCAGGGGTTCACTCAACACCCAAGTACAAACCTTGGGACAAATCAGTACACCCCATCTGGCAAGTTCTCTGGAACTCGTAAGCTAATGAATTACGTGTTAAAGTCATAATTCCTAGGATTTACTGCATCTATCTTCTCTCAGACTCCAATTCCGAGACCATCACATTCATAACCTAAAATATTCATATCTCCCAGCATGCAAGACACCTCCAGCAAAATTGTCTTCTCACTCCACACACAATAGAATTCGTGGAATTTGTCTCTGACCTATTCTAGCTATGTTTTGGGTGCTGTTGGGAAGACTGAACAGAACATTGTTGCCATTTCAAAAAATTATCTCTTACCCTACAAAACAAAGGAGAACAAAAGTATGAGAATAGAAACACACCCTCTTTGTTCTGGTATGGTGCCTAAGGGAATACTGTTAGGTACAGACTCACAGGTCTTCTCTGGTCAACACCTGTAGAAGTGAGAAAGAAGGATTAAAGTATCTCAGAATAAGAAAATAATATTGAAGGGCTAACATAAAAAAGGTTTTGCTACTGAGAGCCTCCCTAAAGTCTATAGGTCTGCCACAGAAGTGTGTCCAGCCGTGGGGGAGACTACACAACATCAGTTATGGAACCTTAGCAAGTCTTGATATTGAAACCCAATTCTCTCCAAATTTGGGGACAGATTAGAGCTTTTACAGTCAGAAGAACGAATGGCAAAATGAAGAAATCTCATTGAACAGCTGGGAGGAGAGAACCTCAGTCCCTCAAGTGGCAGCATGGTCCCTGAGTGGATGACCGCTAGTGCTGGACGAACCAAACAGGATCCCCAAAAGGGAAGGAGGCAGGGAGCTTGGAGGATTATATTTACCACAACATCAAGAATTAGCCTAGCCCTCGCTTACTCCCATAAATATATTCATGGCCACCTGAATGATAGCAGAAGGAGATTCTTTCTTCTAAGTGTGGATGAAATGAGCTCATCTAGGACCCAGGTGAAAGGCCAAGGTTCGTCGTCGGAGATTAAAATGCACACACAGAGATAGCAGTGACAAAGATGAAGCACTTTACTGCAAGCTGGTGCTAGCTTATATAGAAAGTAAGAGTCAGTTATCTTAAACCAGGAAGCTCCCAGGGCCAATCATAGTAAAGGTCAGGTCATCACCTTACTGTGCACGCATGTCCGCCCTGCATAAGATTCATGGGGGGCACGAACTGTCCAGTAGCGAGGAAGACAGGAGGACCAATTAGAAAGTTTTCAAAACAACTTGTTATCCACCCACTGGCAACTTGCCCACCGCCATGTTGCATTAAGGGCTCCTTATCTGAAAGGCCCGGGGAGTTCTAGCTGCCTACTGGCAATTTGCCTGCCGCCATGTTTGAAAGGCCCGGGGAGTTCTCAGGGAAACTCCCAACACCAGGTTCTTTGGAAATAGAAATCAACTAAGATCTTTGTTGTTGTTGTTGCTGCTGTTGTTTTGTGAGAAATGGGTACTGGGGATTGAACTCAGGGACACTTGACCACTGACCACATTCCCAGCTGCCGCAGTCTGTCTGGGCACAAAATCACTAGCCACTCAAGCAGGAACAAACTTTATTTTTGAAACTGCCTCCAATGCCCCCGTACGCTCCCGGGAGGATTGCCGACTGACCCATGTGGCGTTCTTTTGAACCCCAACAGGAAGTCCCTCCTCCGAAATTCCCTCCTACCGCACTTCCCCAACCAATGGGAACTCTCCAGGAGTCCTGTAGCAGGCCCAGGTGGACAGCAGGAGTCCAATATCCATATGAATGCAGATCTTAACATAATCACATCATCTCAATGGCTTGCTGGCATCACCTTTCAACCAAAAATGCCATGCATCATATTACTTGGCTGTGGCTCTTAGCACCCAGCCGTATTTTGTATTTTATATAGATACAGGGTCTTACTGAGTTGCTTAGTGCCTCACTTTTGCTGAGGCTGGTTTTGAACTCACAATCCTCCTGCCTCAGTCGCCTGAGCCACTGGGATTACAGACAAGGTGTGCATCACCATGCCCAGCCTCAACTATGATCTTTTGGCCAGAGTTGCAAAATGCAACCTTCATCTCGTTGGTCACATAAAACAGTGGGGATTGAGGAATACAGTGGGGCTCAGCCTGGACACTGCTGCACCTCAGAATCCTGACTGAATCTTAAAATCACCTGGGGAACTGTAAGAAAATCCCCAGGCCAATTAAATTGAAATCTCTGAGGTTGAGACCAGGCTCAGTGTTTTCATAAAGTTTCCCACATGGTCCCTAGGTGGCCAGCACTGAGGAAAGCTCTCCTGGGGCTCCTTTCTCCCAGGCTGCATCATTTGATCTTGGAGTCCATGCCATCCCAGCTATTCCTAGGCCAGCTTTCATAGAACAAAATGCCCTTCAGAATAAATTTCTGGGGTTTGGATTCTGAAAGCTACTTAACCCCAGGTTGTTTTCTCTCATTATTATCCCACAATATTGACCCACATTATTGCTCCATGTTATTATTCTAGGTGAACACAATCATTTCATCTTTTTGTGCCTTGATGAATTCAGCTGAAAAGCACAGCTGGAATAGGGGGAAATGGGAAATAAATTATTCTCTTGGTTTTGCCTTGGTTTTCTTGGGAGAGCAACTAAACGCAGAGCCACTAGAAACATGTAGATAGAAAGAAACTCAGTCAATCAGAGTGAATTGGAGATATGACAAAATTAATTAAGGCTGTGCAGCTTGTAATTTACCAATCTGTCAAAAATTCCTTTAAGAATAATTTAACTGTAGTTAGCAGGACCTGTAGCTAAGTACTAGAAAGTCTGTTTTTATTGTTATTTTTTTTTTTCCTTCTGCCTTTTAGGTATCTTAATTTTGTTACATGCTACAGTTTATTTGCTGTGATTTTCCCAGGGACATTTAAGTCACTTCTGGTGAAATCAGTATATCTCAGGAACTGGTTTACTCTCCCTGTTTGCCTAGGTCTGTATAGAGGTATGGGCAGCAGAATCATGCTCCCCCCACCCTCACCCCACAGAGACATCAACATCCTAATCCTGGAAACTGTGAATCTGTCACCCTACATGACAAAGGGACTTTATAGATGTGATTAAGGTAAAGACCTTGAGATGAGGAGATTATCCAGGATCATCTGGAGTCCATAAAAGTGGAAGACAAAGGAAGAAAGGGCAGAAATCTGAGGGTTAGGTTGGAGAAGGACATGCTGCCTTTAAATCAGGAGAAACAGAAACCTTAGAAGCTGAGGATTGACCACAGCTTACAGCCAGCAAGAATCTTAGGACACCAAAGAACAGAATCCTGGTGATTAATGAACAAGTAAATGAATCCTTCCCTACAGCACACAGGAATAAACATGTGAGCACCTTTATTTTTTTGTCTCAATGAAACCTATATCAGGGTTCCAACACACTGAACTGTATACTAAGTTTGCATTGTTTAGGCAGCTAAACCTGTGGCCATTTATCACAGCAATACTAGAAAACTAATATAGGCAGACCAGCTAAGGTGGTTTGCAAATTTGTAGAAACCCTGCCTGGTATGCCAACAAATGAAACATCAAAGTTAACGTTGAATTCTGCATTTCTCCCATCTCCTCCACATATGGCCCTGAAGGATGAGGAAGGTTATCATTATTAAAAAAATAATAAAATAAAATTCTGAGATTCTTATCAAAGCCAAAGTAAGGATGTTAACATCAGTTAATAATTCTATTGGGGGGTTAAATATTCTTGCTTTTACTTTCTGTTGTATTTCTCTTCCCTGAAACATATAGATAAGGGCAGCAGCAAGTCTGTACAAGGATAGTGTTCTGAATAAATGCCTGCGCACTTGTGGGACCTGCATAGGCTCTTCCATAGAATTTGGAGCAAATATCAGTAAAGAACACCCTTGAAAGAAGGAAGAGCAAGTAGCCAGTACTTATTTATTATCATCTGTATTCTACAAAGATTCCGGTATTATGCAAGGTTCCTTTTATATATCATCAATTTATTTTTATAGCAGTACTGGAAAACCAGAATTTTTATTTCTATTCTATTATAAAGGAACTGAGGCCAAGAAAAAATCTAGGATGTTTCCAAAATCCATACAGAGAATCTAATCTGCCTGATTCCAAAGTGGTTAAGGACAAAAGTTAGTGTTTTCAACTATTTAAAAAACTCAACAACCCAAATTAGGAACAAATTATCACAAAAGAGCATCCAGAAATCTTTATCTCGAATTTATGGCGTAAAACACCTTGAAGGGGTGTGACTTTACCTGCCTAACCAGACCACTGTCCCATGAGGTTTACTACTACTCTAAGTGGATAACATTGTTTAGAGGTTATTAAATATGCCAAGCAGGGACCTGTTTCATCTATTATTTTTCATCCTCATAATAATTATATTAGGTAGGTAATCTCCATATTTTTCAGATTCAGAAAGGATAAGGCACCTTCCCAAAGTTAACAAACTAATACCTGGAAAAAACAAAGTTTGGATCCTTGCTAGTATGATCCAAATATCTGTTATAACTCTGCAATATTCCCCAAGGTCAGGTCCCTGTGAATCTGGCGGGTGTTAACATTCTCCATGGAACCTCTGAAGTTTGGAGAATTGACAGTTTCAACAGCTGTCAGTTTGGTCATTTTCTGTGGTCTTACTTACAAGAATTGAGCCATCTTGTTAGCTTATCACTTTACCTTCCACAGGATGTGTGTGTTTGGGGGGCAGGTGCCCTTGAAATTTCTATGGAGAGCTGTGAAGAGGAAAGCAAATGAACTGATCCATTAGGTAATTATAGCAGTCATTGTGTGAAACAAACTTAATTGATGGAAGCTCCCAACTGGGTTGATGCAAACTTTTAATACTGTAATGCTTGCTTTCCCAGTGCATACTGCAGGTGTTGTATACCTCCTTTGAATACACGGGAAACATTATGTGATTGCATAAAACATGTAGCATTCTGTTTCCAGAACTGAGAGTTCTCCCTGCCAACTACTAAGATCCTGCTAATTGATAACACTGTGGTTTTTGGCCAGCCAGTGTCTTATTTCCATAATGTCAGTTGGTGGTTTAGTACATTTCTTTTCTTTCTTTTTTTTTTTTTTAACGGTTTGCTTGCACTGTTCACTCTGGGTATAGAGCCAGTTCATGGAGCAGAGCATCCAGCATGAATCGTTGGGTACCAAGCTGTGGCATTTTGGCTTCTGTGTAGATTTCAGACAGAGAGGACAATTATTTCATATTAATTTTGTTATATTTGCCTGTTACTATTTTAAAAAAAGAAAAAACAATCTGTAGGAATACAGCTGGATTCAACCTGTGAACAAACTGTTCAGGAACAACCTTTAGTAGAGGAACAGAAGAAGAAGCTTCAATATAAGCAAAAGAATGGAGACCTTCAGAAAGTTAAGTAGCACACTCAGTGGCAAACCACTAACAAGGGTGACAGGTTGCCTATGAATTGGAAATTTTTCATAGCAGATTTACTTCCTAATCTAAAGATGAGCTACAGTATTAGTTCTAGTCTCTAAAGTCCATTGTTTATGGCAAGATATTAATTGGACCTAATAATCTTGGAATTATGGGCATTTTAGATTATCTCTTTTTGAAGGACACAGGATAACCAAACATCTAGAACCATTACTCACTCAATGTTCAAAAATTTTAAATGTTACCCTACATATGATAAGATTTATGGAATTAATGAAAGTTTGGGTCTTCTAAAAATTTATTACTTATCATCAAGGCCATCAATATTATGATATAAGCTTTGGATGTTCAGATTTATCTATATTATCAACATGATTTGGAGGGAAAGTCATATCCAATGAAATTGACATTTGGGGTTGAATCAAGTGCAATTCTCAGTGTATTAGTTTTTTGTATGATAACCTTGGTTTGTCCTAACAGTTTAGAAAATAAATCTTCATTATATCTCCTGAAGATCAGACACCCATCTGTCAGTTCATTATAGTGGTTCTAGAGAAAATATTTGGAAGGGATGATTTTTTTCAAAAAGTAACTCTTGGCTAGAGGGAACTTCCCAACTGCAGAGAAGCAGAATGGATTGCATCTTGGAAAACACAGAAGTTGGAAAGAACTCAGAACCCTGCTAGTGAGGAAACCAACCTAGAAAGGCCTCCATATAGTCAGGATAACATTATTAAGGCAGCAGACACTGGAAAAGAGTGGACATCTTCCAAGTGTGGAGGAACAATAGCCATTGATGTGACCATGACATTCAGAGGTATATTGACAGTAGTCATCAGTAGTATGACAACTGGGAAAGGGTGGACTATGCTGGGTGTTGGGAAAGAGTATCTAGAATTGTCCTTTCCCAGAACTCAAGTTGTTAAAGTTAGGTAGGAACCTAGGCTGGGAGTCTCTTGTACTCCAAATTAGAGGAAACCACAAGCAGACAAATACTGTTCTTCCTCCCTAGCACCCCATCTCTCTTCTTTTGATAATAGTACCCAGTATTTTTTTAATATACTCTTCTTCTCTTGCCTTTGAGTGCATATTAAACTGGACTAATCTCACCTGAGGTTCAAGGTTAGGCATATGACACTAATTCATACAATCAGAACAGCAAAGTCCCCTGGACAAAACTGGCGCAGAGATGGTATGAAAAACCATGAACAGTTCCCACCCCAAGAACTCTAAGTAGATTAAAATAGAAACTCCCAGATTTTGCCATTAGTGTGTGAAAGGGGAGGTTGCATGATCAAGAGCTAGTAGAGCAAAAACTTCAAAGGCCAGATATTATTATCGGGTCATTGCCTGCTGTATAACATAATTATTGCTTTGGATCACAGTAGAAGATTTTTCTGGATGTTGAAGTGGTGGTGTAAGTAAAAGTCATGTGATCCTCTGACCTTGTGGATAGAACATTTATTTATACAGGTTGCTAGAACTTTGGGCTTGTTTCTGAACATAACAAGAAAGGCAATGGGGAACCTCATCGACACAGTTACATCCTCATCTTATCTGTATGTGTGATTATTTTGTGCTGATTTTTTGCTACAAAGTAAAGTGCACCTGAACAGACTCCAAGTTGACACTGCCCACTTGAACCCAAACTTTATTTAGTTGTTGAACCTAGCATAATCTGGCACATGACATATCAGAAGCAATCAGAACTGACTCAGGGAGGTAACAACTGAAAGGAGAAAGAGAATCCTTATTTCTGTTATTTTTGTGAGTGTGAAATTATTATACTAAATATATTAGGAAAAATCTTTCTACCATATTAAAGATCCTACCTAAAACTGGGATTTAAAAAAAGAAAAAAGCAGAGTGAGAGAGGGAGAGAGACCATTTCCTGATTGCATTATTAAATTCTATATTTAAACCTATCTGTTTGAGTACTCTTAGGTCATAGGGTCCAGAAATTTACTTTTTGTTTAAGTTGGTGTGGGTTCAGAATCTTTTTGTCAAACCAAAAAGAATCCTAACTTATTGTGATTTGTGGACAGTATTTTGGAATTTTTTTTTTTTTTTTTTTTTGTGTGTGTGTGTGTGTGTGTGTGAGAACTTCAAGAGTGAAAGGTATTAACCTGTTGTTTCTCAGCTATGAGACTCTCCCTTTCTGCTCTGGGAGTCCACAAACTACATTTCCCAGGACCCTTTGCCAGAGAGCTTCCTGGTGGTTTTGACTAGTAGGAGTCACTGGGGGTAGATAAGAAGATAGAGATTAGAAGGTAAAAGTTAGAAGGCAAAGATCAGAAGGTAAAGAGAAGAAAGGATTTTTGTTTCCTCCAGTTCTGGCACTTGCAGCAAACTTCCATAGCTCCACCCCTCCAAGGACTTTGATGATCTCAGCTCCAATCATTATCAGCAGTGCCTCCAGAAGCTGCATTGCTCTCCTTTGGAGCACGGACACTTAGTGCCCATTATAAGCAGCAGCATGTCAACTCCCTGAACAATCCAAGTGAAGGCTGCAGAAGCTCGTCCTCTAAGCTACCACTGCAGGTCTAGTGTCCACGCTACTCTTCTTTCGTATCCCCATTACTAGACTCATGAGATAAATGAATTATTTGTATTGTCACCAAATACTGGGAGCATGAGAGGCATGCTACACAGCACTATCGTGGTAATAAATAAATGTTACAACCTATATAACTCATGTAAATCCCCTCTATAAAATGTGGTTTTCTGTTTTTTCTAGTGAACACTGATTAATATACCACCTATCCTTGCCCAAAGGGGCACAGAGGGAATTAGACAGCTTTATGGTCTCAATGAGGCTATGAATGTTAATAGGTACATGATTTTCCCAGAGCTAACTGGCCAGTTACTATCCAGGTGATTACTGTGCAGTTACCCTGCTAATTCCCTGGGGATACTTCTACTAAGTGACACAAGGTTGTTTTTCAAGTGAAAGAATATTTGCCCATGATGGCAGTATTACTTATTCCACCCCACCAGAAGTAACTAGAAATACTATGTATTGACCTACTCTCCCAAATGTAAAGCAAGAATCAAACAGCACATAGTCATTGCTATTGTGCCAATTCCAGACTTATTCACTGTTCTGATTATCTACTGCTGTTCAACAACCCCACCCTAAAGTTTAGTGGCATAAAACAATAACTATTTTATTATTCTCTCTGATCCCATGGGTTAGAAATTTGAATCAGGTAAAGCAAGAGTGGCTTGTCTCCGCTCCATAATATTAAAGGCCCCTGCTTGAAAGACTTTTAATTAGTAGCATTGATTCAAATGTTTGGGCTGGTCTCTTGGGGAGTCTTCTTCACTCACAGGTCTAGAAGTTTGACTCAGGGTACCTCCATGTTATCTCTCCATCACAGCATCCTTAGTCACACTTATTACATGATAACTTGTGGCTCAGTGGGTGAGTATTCCACAAAATAAGGCAGAAGCTCCATGGTCTTCATGACCCAATCTAAAGTAGTGTGCAAATAAAATTAGCCTTCCCTGTTTAAAGGTTATATTTTTTATTGTATTATCAATATTATGAAGTCTCTACACGCTGTGATTCCAGGAATCACTAGCATAACCTAAGGAGGACAAAGAGCCATTTGATTTTCATTTTCTCAGGTAATTTAACTGATCTTGTGGTACCCTCTGGAAATACAGCTGTAGGCAATGTGACATCTGAAACCTAAAGGTGGATCTCCATTTTCACAAATGGTTATGATAGCTAAGCTGCTTTTTCACATTGCATCATATTTTGGATATCTTCTTGGCCTATATTCTCATGTCCTCAAAATGATATGCATTCTACAGTGTGGAGCAAGGTGGTCATCAGATGAGATGGATGAAGCAAGCCAAAACAAAAAAACAAAACAAAAACAAAAACAAAAAATGCAATCCTCATCACTGACTGATAAACACCCATCCTTAGAGGAACTTGTTAAATGAACTTGTTAAACCACAAAGAGGCCTGGGGGTCTCCCATAGTGATAGCAATCACTCATAAGTTCTAGAAAAAAGTCCACAGATGAATTCCTGATGCATAGGGGTATTCCTGTCCAGGATACTGTATATTGGGATCTGAACCATGATATGCCCTTCATCACATCAAACAGCCATACACTGGAGATTTAAATGAAGAGTGAATTTACATAAACCCTCACACTTTAAATAAAGGAACAGAAAGTAATCCCAGCACTAGCTAGTTCTATCACAAATGGAAACTATAAGCACATTCTAAAATAAAAGAGGTTGTGGATTATCTCCAGGTGGCACCATCCATGGATAATAGAAAGGGGGCTGTTCAAGGACTGTCCACAGGGGAAAAATGGTTAAGCATAAAGGCCAAAGCAGTTTGGAATAACTGCTGACTTCAGACTTGTTCCTATTAACATATGCTCATAAGGCGATTACTGATTCCAATTCTAATTTAGTATCCCCTCTGAAAGACCTTCTGGCATGGTCATTAGGAAATCTGGATTGATTAACTTTTGATCTTGCCTTTGTCTCTAAAATCTGGTTATTTTCAGACCATAGTCAGGACCATTGCCCAGATATTTTGATCAAAAGTCAACTTCCTCAAGGATTTATAGCACATATAGCATTACAACTTAGAGCTTAAACTATGAAACTTCTTAACAGCACAATTCATGGATCTTGGAGTCCACTATTCACCACTCTCTTGATTTGTTGCAACAAATCTCTCGATGTTGCTCTTTCCTTCCCACCTCCCTGGTCTATCTCCTTAGATATTGCCTGGACTATACCTGGAGGAGGCTGGCCAGCACCAGCACTGGATGAAGAACAGCCAGAGCCTGGCTCATTTCATTCAGAAATGCTCAGGAAACACTCAGAGGTGGATTTGCAGAACCAGACGTGATACAGAAGGAAAAAACAGAAAAATGAAACATAACAGTTCTGTTCTAGGATAATGTTTTGTTTATTATGTTTTTTCTCCAAGGAGTGAAAATATCTTGCCCCAAAGAACACAGTGCTGTTTCTGATAAATTGCCAGAAATACTCTTTGCAAGGCTCAGAAAGCAAGGTCTCTATTTGTTTCTACGGAAACCTCAGCTTGACATGAGGCATCTCAAACCACAGCAATCTGCAGACACTAACAAGACCTGACCCACAAAATAAGAGAGTAAAAAAGAGAAAGGCATGTTAGAACTACAAGGAGAAAGAATGAATATAACTTTCGGTTCTTAAGCCATGGGAAGCCACAGTGCCTGACCTGTGATGAAAATGAGAGTTCTTATTAATGGAATGAACAATTTCTCTTACCCAGGGCAGTCCTTACTAACATATCCTTTTTAACTCTTGAAGCACTCACCTATCTGCTCAAGTCCTGATATCTCCCTTCCTCCTTCCATAGAGATCCCAGTTTCCGGCACTACTCATGCTATTCCTGCTTCTAACAGAACTAATAAGGAGCTAAAGACTTAGTGAATGCTCCTTAACATATTCAGATTCCATAAAGTAAAGCTTGCCCAATCTGCTCAAGTTCTGTAGCTCTCTACAGATGCCTCCCCATCACTCACCTCTGCAGCTACTGCCTCCATCTTCCTGATAGTCACCTCAGTCCAAATTTCTTGCTGCCTTCCCTGAGTTTCCATGATCAGAATTGGCCTTCACTGTGCTGTTCTGCCCAGGGTCACTCTGCTCCAGGAACACAGACCCCAGGACTAGTAGCACAACTTCTCACCACCATAGGTAGGTACAGCTACCTGCTTTAAAACCAACCTGTACTGACCGTGCAGGTACATTCACTCTGCTGTCCCCAGGCAATAACTAGTTTCAACCCAATGAGCCATTTTCCCTCCTTACCTCCCTGTGGCTACTTTTACTCCTGCTACCATCTAGACTAATGCCATACATCCTACATCAAAGATTAATTCCTTATCTTTGCACTCTATCAAGGACCTGTCAATACAGTGAAGCAGCATCAGAATTCACCTACAATGAGGAGCATACATTTCTGAAAGAAACACAAAGCTGACAGAACATCAAGGGCAAAGGCTCAGTTTGAAAACTCTTGAGAGCTAAAGGAAATTTCAATGCTGGTTTTGACTCTGCTGGGTGGTGATGGCTGCTGAAAAGAGATTTTGATGCAAAAATTGAATGCCAGCCTCCCTCTCTATTGTAAAGTCCTGAATACAGCAAAATGAACTTCTCTCCGTGCTTAAAATAGTGGCTCTCAAACCTTAATGTGTACCAGAATTACCTGAAGGGCTTGTTAAATCATAGTATTGGACTCCACCCTCAGGGTTACTGATTCAATAAATCTTAGGTGGGGACTGAGAACCGGTATTTCTAGCAAATTCCTATTGGATACTGATACTATTGGTCCAGGGACCACACTTTGAGAACCACTATATAGAGATTGGCTTTTTGAAGAAAAGAGCCCTGTTCTTTGGAGAAAAGAGAGACTCCGAGATGTTTTCAAACTCCTCTGGGTGAGAAAGGAAGAAAGCCCAGCAGAAGAGGCAATGTGTATGTGGTCTAGTCACCATGGCAATGGACTTTGATGCTCAGGGAACAATTAGTTAAAGTGAAAGCAAGCTTGTTAATTTTCCAAGACCAGAAAGTAAAACTGTCCATCTAAGTTATATGGCTAAGGGGCTGATGGATCAAAATATACAAAGCATAAGATATAGAGTATTAGTAATAGAAGAGGACAGTGGAGTGAAAATTAACTGACAATACATGGAGGCATGAACCTCTGTTGCCTATTTTCAAAATATTAGAAGCTCAAATTGCTCTCATGTGTGCTTGATTATTTGGGAGATAACATGAGATTAGTCTAATTTAGTTTGGTGCATTTTCACCAACCTCTGACAGACCCTGTGCCAGATGCCATTGACACAGATGAAAGTAATCGGCCTCTGCCCTCAAGCTGTGCACTGTCTGATTACTTAGCTATGGACAGTCTTCTAGCCCCAGGACTCATCATTGAGAATATAGTGCTATACTTAAGAATATGGACTGTGGCATCAGAAACACCAGGTATAACCTGACTCTAACTCACTGGCTATGTATTCTGAATGATTTGACAGATGTGACTGAATTGTAAGCTCCCCTTTAAAATAGGGATAATAATTCCTCCCTAACAGGCTGTAAAGAATTGATGAGGAAATGCTTGTGCAGCACTGAACACCAGGACTGACACAAAGCAAGTAAATGAGAAGCATTTTCTTCCTTGGCTCCTGCCCTCTAGGCCAATGCCCAAGACTGACATTTAAAACAGAAAAGTTGGCAGCTGCAGTTCTCATCCCCATCTCACTACACCCAATACTCCTACTGAGTGGAGCACCAGAGGATTTACTCTAAAGTCTGCATGGATTCTGCCACCATTCAGAGCCTGTACCTGGACTTTGAAATTTGTGCGCTTTTTCTTCCTTGTTCAGCTGGGTTCCTGACTTACCCTTGTCTCCTGGCTATATCTAAGATCCAATCTCAGTTTTCTACATTATCACATATGTTCTACAGGATGACTAATAGGCAATGCTGTTTTTCCCCCCTTCATTTTTAGATGAGTCCTGCTTCTGTGGTCCAAGAAATAAGTTTTGGTTCACTAATGCTATGTGTGACATTCTGTCTGCCGCTTGACCTAATTGACTGTATCCCTAAACACTGAGAACTACTTATTTTATCAAAGCCTCAGAATAAACTTAAGACTGGAGATTGTTCTTAACTATGCATCAGATGAAGGAGGGAAATTCAGGTGACAGGGCATATGGATGAGCTTATGGTACACCAGCCCACCCCTGAAGTAGAATTTTGTAACTTCTATATCTTGACACCAGTCACCATTTCAAAGAGACTAATACCTTCAATATGATCCTGCCTTATTTGGCAGGGTTAGTCTATCCTTCCACAGTTATATTGAAGTTGAAAATAAGGATGATTTTGTATAGTATATATTTCAAGTTTTGATGATGGGCTTTGACTTTTACACATCTGGACAGCTCCAAGATGTGTACCATCCCTAGAACATGGTATTAATAGGTCAGTTTCCGGGAGAAGAAGAAACCCATCTATCTGGACATGAGGGCTTAGTGTAAATCCCTCTCACCCAGAGCCTGGAGATCTAGGTCCCTGGACCTAGTAAGAAAAAGAGTAGTGGTTTTTAGTGATTCTAAAAAGGAAAGGGGTGGGGGAAGCCTTTGGGGAACCCTTTCAGGATCCAGACCACTAAAAATGGTATTTATTTTTCAGAAGAGATTTGAATGTCAAGGACAAGAAAATTTACCAGTATGCTATTGCAAAGACCAGAAAAAAAGAGGATGATGGTTAAGTCCAAAGTAGCATTAGCAAAAGTAAGGAAAATTTATGGAAAATGTACTAATGAACTGGATATCAACAAATAGATCATTCAATAAGAGGAAGACAAAGATTTTGGCTTGAGGACATTGAAGAATGGAATTGTTGTTTATTATGGAAGTGAGCAAGTTTGGGAGAAAAGCAGCTATGGAAGAAACTTGGAGTCTAATTTGGGCAATATTGATTTTGAGAGATATGTTAAATATCCAAATATTTGCAGCAGCTAGCTGGGTACAACATTCAAGTATGGAGTTCAGAATTGGAAACAAAATATTTAAAATCATAGGATTACATAAGGTGATTAATACACCATTTTGACAGAATAGCAGAAGGATCCAATGACTGAGTACTGGGGTGCTCTAAGATTTAGAAGCCTAAAGATGAAGTCTAAAGTTGGTCCAAGAGGCTAAAGATCAAGAACAGAGATAGCAATGGGATTTCAGGAATCATACTAAATATTCCTCTGGATAATCAAAAAGGGAACTTTTGACACCAGTCACCATTTCAAAGAGATTAATACCTTCAGTGTGAATATAGACTTGGAGGACCACATGACAACTATGAGAATTTGTTCAGAGGTACTCAAAGCCACAAAATCATGCCAGTTTTAATGGTGATAATGAGAATATAGAATCATCAAGGTCAAAAGTAGAGATTCTCAAACTTTGGTCTCAGGACTCCATGGCACTTTTTTAAATCATTGAGGTTTTAATTAGAAGGGTTATATAAATCAGTATCTAACATATTGGAAATTAAAACTGAAAAATGAAGGAAAAATATGAATAATGAAAGGACAAAAATGAAGGACAAACATCCATTTCATTAGCCATCAGAGAAATTGGTGTTATCATTCACACTGTGGCCTCTGGAAAATTACACAGTACACACATGGCCTTTGGAAAACTCCAGAATACATCAGTGAGAGAATAAAAGTTAAAAAAAAATCATACTGTTATCATAAATTTTTGAAAATATGATTATGTTCCCCATAAAATGGTCTAGGAGATCCTCAGGGATCCATAGGACATAGATTGCAAGCCACTCATCTAAATAGTGATGACATTGGAAATCAAATCAAGAGCACTTAAGAAAAGAGACCAGACATAGTGTGACTAATGGACTGGTGGGTGGTAAGAGTAACTGAGATATCTCACACAATGCCCAGATTTGGGCATGGATGCTGCCTGTAGAGTGATGTCTTTTAGTGAGATACAACAGTGCTTTCCAAACTGCAGTTGGCAGTCTGTTGCAGGGTAAAGAATTCAATTTAATGTGACAGCCACTGTTTTTAAAAAAATAAAATGGACTTGAATATAAGTATGAAGGGTGACATTAGTTCAGGGCCTATTGGGTGACCCATTGATATAAGTACCTCAAAGTGTTTTATGTATGTGTGGAAGTGATATGTAAATATCTGTATACACAATTACATGAATACTAAATCAAGTTATCTATAATTTGTATGTGAGTCAAGTTTGAGATTTCCTGGAATAGGGAATGCAGATAAAACAGCCTTCTAACTGGTATTCTTACATTCATCCCTGGCTTCCATTTCAAAATGACTTTCCAAGATGTCACTCTAAACATGACAGTCCTTTACTAAGTCATTTAATGGCCTCTCCCTCTTACTACATGACAAAATCCAAATACCTTGACATAGCACAGAAGGCTCCAGATGATCTGACACCCAGCTCTTGACATTCTCCCCTATTCTCAAGTCATACAGAACACTCTAAACACACAGAACACATACTAAATCTCTGAAAATGTCCTGATTTCTTTGTGTCGGTCCTGGACCATGCCTTGTTTTGTCATGTCTCTGCATGGAATTCTCAATGTTTAGACCAACTCATGTCTCAAGATCCAACTCACATAGATGTGACAGAACAAAGACCAGATCTTCTCCAAGCCTTTCTTTTCCTGAGCACCCAGGTAAACATTTCCCTGCCCTTTTGAACCTATGTGGCGCTTATGCTCACTTCTGGCCAAATGTGATATATGCCTTTTCTAGACAGAGTCTCCAGATTTTTCAGATTATTCTTTTCCTCTTTCTTCTTCAGACCCCCAGATGGAGAGGATTCCTTGGTCATTGTGAATCTCAAAATTAGGAATGAACACACTCTTAATTCCTGGACTTTGCCCAAGCCCCAAATAAAAGTCATGGCTTTATTTTTTTTTTTAATTTATTTTTTTTATTGGTTGTTCAAAACATTATAAAGCTATTGACATATCATATTTCATACAATAGATTCAAGTTGGTTATGAACTCCCAATTTTACCCCAAATACAGATTGCAGAATCACATCGGTTACACATCCACATTTTTACATAATGCCCTATTAGTAACTGTTGTATTCTGCTACCTTTCCTATCCTCTACTATCCCCCCTCCCTCCCCTCCCATCTTCTCTCACTACCCCATCCACTATAATTCATTTCTCTCCTTGTTTATTTTCCCATTCCCCTCACAACCTCTTATATGTAATTTTGTATAACAATGAGGGTCTCCCTCCATTACCATGCAATTTCCCTTTCTCTCCCTTTCCATCCCACCTCATGTATCTGTTTAATGTTAATCTTTTCTTCTGCTCTTCCTCCCTGCTCTGTTCTTAGTTGCTCTCATTATATCAAAGAAGACATTTGGTATTTGTTTTTTAGGGATTGGCTAGCTTCACTAAGCATGATCTGCTCTAGTGCCATCCATTTCCCTGCAAATTCTATGATTTTGTCATTTTTTAGTGCTGCGTAGTACTCCATGGTGTATAAATGCCACATTTTTTTTGTCCATTCATCTATTGAAGGGCATCTGGGTTGGTTCCACAGTCTAGCAATTGTGAATTGTGCTGCTA